>NC_058087.1:192025155-192147901 GCF_014858855.1 Bufo gargarizans
CTGTCCAGGCTTCTACTCACCTCATTATATCCTCAGCCGCCCCTCTGTCCAGGCTTCTTCTCACCTCACTATATCCTCAGCCGCCTCTGTCCAGGCTTCTACTGACCTTACTACATCCTCAGCAACCCCTTTGTCCAGGCTACTACTCACCTCACTACATCCTCAGCAACCCCTTTGTCCAGGCTACTACTCACCTCACTACACCCACAGCCGTCCCTCTGTCCAGACTTCTACTCACCTCACTACATCCACAGCCGCCCCTCTGTCCAGGCTTCTACTCACCTCACTACATCCACAGCCGCCCCTCTGTCCAGGCTTCTACTCAACTCACTACATCCACAGCCACCCCTCTGTCCAGGCTTCTACTCACCTCACTATATCCACAGCCACCCCTCTGTCCAGGCTTCTACTCACCTCACTATATCCACAGCCGCCCCTCTGTTCAGGCTTCTTCTCACCTCACTATATCCTCAGCCGCCTATGTCCAGGCTTCTACTGACCTCACTACATCCTCAGCCACCCCTCTGTCCAGGCTTCTACTCACCTCACTACATCCTCAGCAACCCCTTTGTCCAGGCTACTACTCACCTCACTACATCCACAGCCGCCCCCCTGTCCAGGCTATTACTCACCTCACTATATCCTCAGCCGCCCCTCTGTCCAGGCTACTACTCACCTCACTACATCCACAGCCACCCCTCTGTCCAGGCTACTACTCACCTCACTACACCCACAGCCGTCCCTCTGTCCAGGCTTCTACTCACCTCACTATGTCCTCAGCCGCCTCTGTCCAGGCTTCTACTGACCTCACTACATCCTCAGCCACCTCTCTGTCCATGCTACTACTCACCTCACTACACCCACAGCCGCACCTCTGTCCAGGCTTCTTCTCACCTCACCATATCCTCAGCCGCTTCTGTCCAGGCTTCTACTGACCTCACTACATCCTCAGCCACCCCTCTGTCCCGGCAACTACTCACCTCACTACACCCACAGCCGTCCCTCTGTCCAGGCTGCTATTCACCTCACTACATCCACAGCTGCCCCTCTGTCCAGGCTACTACTCACCTCACTACACCCACAGCCGCCCCTCTGTCCAGGCTTCTACTCACCACACTACATCCACAGCCGCCCCTCTGTCCAGGCTTCTGCTGACCTCACTACATCCACAGCCGCCCCTCTGTCCAGGCTTCTTCTCACCTCACTATATCCTCAGCCGCCTCTGTCCAGGCTTCTACTGACCTCACTACATCCTCAGTCACCCCTCTGTCCAGGCTTCTACTCACCTCACTACATCCACAGCCGCACCTCTGTCCAGGCTTCTTCTCACCTCACTATATCCTCAGCCGCCTCTGTCCAGGCTTCTACTCACCTCATTATATCCTCAGCCGCCCCTCTGTCCAGGCTTCTTCTCACCTCACTACACCCACAGCCGTCCCTCTGTCCAGGCTGCTATTCACCTCACTACATCCACAGCCGCCCCTCTGTCCAGGCTACTACTCACCTCACTACACCCACAGCCGCCCCTCTGTCCAGGCTTCTACTCACCACACTACATCCACAGCCGCCCCTCTGTCCAGGCTTCTGCTGACCTCACTACATCCACAGCCGCCCCTCTGTCCAGGCTTCTTCTCACCTCACTATATCCTCAGCCGCCTCTGTCCAGGCTTCTACTGACCTCACTACATCCTCAGTCACCCCTCTGTCCAGGCTTCTACTCACCTCACTACATCCACAGCCGCCCCTCTGTCCAGGCTTTTACTTGCCTCACTATATCCACAGCTGCCCTTTTGTCCAGGCTTCTACTCACCTCACTATATCCACAGCTGCCCCTCTGTCCAGGCTTCTACTGACCTCACTACATCCACAGCCGCCCCTCTGTCCAGGCTTCTACTCACCTCACTACATCCACAGCCGCCCCTCTGTCCAGGCTTCTACTCACCTCACTATATCCACAGCTGCCCCTCTGTCCAGGCTTCTTCTCACCTCACTATATCCTCAGCCGCCTCTGTCCAGGCTTCTATTCACCTCATTATATCCTCAGCCGCCCCTCTGTCCAGGCTTCTTCTCACCTCACTATATCCTCAGCCGCCTCTGTCCAGGCTTCTACTGACCTTACTACATCCTCAGCCTCCCCTCTGTCCAGGCTTCTACTCACCTCACTACATCCTCAGCAACCCCTTTGTCCAGGCTACTACTCACCTCACTACACCCACAGCCGTCCCTCTGTCCAGACTTCTACTCACCTCACTACATCCACAGCCGCCCCTCTGTCCAGGCTTCTACTCACCTCACTACATCCACAGCCGCCCCTCTGTCCAGGCTTCTACTCAACTCACTACATCCACAGCCACCCCTCTGTCCAGGCTTCTACTCACCTCACTATATCCACAGCCACCCCTCTGTCCAGGCTTCTACTCACCTCACTATATCCACAGCCGCCCCTCTGTTCAGGCTTCTTCTCACCTCGCTACATCCACAGCCGCCCCTCTGTCCAGGCTTCTACTGACCTCACTACATCCTCAGCCACCCCTCTGTCCAGGCTTCTACTCACCTCACTACATCCTCAGCAACCCCTTTGTCCAGGCTACTACTCACCTCACTACATCCACAGCCGCCCCCCTGTCCAGGCTATTACTCACCTCACTATATCCTCAGCCGCCCCTCTGTCCAGGCTACTACTCACCTCACTACATCCACAGCCACCCCTCTGTCCAGGCTACTACTCACCTCACTACACCCACAGCCGTCCCTCTGTCCAGGCTTCTACTCACCTCACTATGTCCTCAGCCGCCTCTGTCCAGGCTTCTACTGACCTCACTACATACTCAGCCACCTCTCTGTCCATGCTACTACTCACCTCCCTACACCCACAGCCGCACCTCTGTCCAGGCTTCTTCTCACCTCACCATATCCTCAGCCGCTTCTGTCCAGGCTTCTACTGACCTCACTACATCCTCAGCCACCCCTCTGTCCAGGCAACTACTCACCTCACTACACCCACAGCCGTCCCTCTGTCCAGGCTGCTATTCACCTCACTACATCCACAGCCGCCCCTCTGTCCAGGCTACTACTCACCTCACTACACCCACAGCCGTCCCTCTGTCCAGGCTTCTACTCACCACACTACATCCACAGCCGCCCCTCTGTCCAGGCTTCTACTCACCACACTACATCCACAGCCGCCCCTCTGTCCAGGCTTCTGCTGACCTCACTACATCCACAGCCGCCCCTCTGTCCAGGCTTCTTCTCACCTCACTATATCCTCAGCCGCCTCTGTCCAGGCTTCTACTGACCTCACTACATCCTCAGTCACCCCTCTGTCCAGGCTTCTACTCACCTCACTACATCCACAGCCGCCCCTCTGTCCAGGCTTTTACTTGCCTCACTAAATCCACAGCTGCCCTTTTGTCCAGGCTTCTACTCACCTCACTATATCCACAGCTGCCCCTCTGTCCAGGCTTCTACTGACCTCACTACATCCACAGCCGCCCCTCTGTCCAGGCTTCTACTCACCTCACTACATCCACAGCCGCCCCTCTGTCCAGGCTTCTACTCACCTCACTATATCCACAGCTGCCCCTCTGTCCAGGCTTCTTTTCACCTCACTATATCCTCAGCCGCCTCTGTCCAGGCTTCTACTGACCTTACTACATCCTCAGCCACCCCTCTGTCCAGGCTTCTACTCACCTCACTACATCCTCGGCAACCCCTTTGTCCAGGCTACTACTCACCTCACTACACCCACAGCCGTCCCTCTGTCCAGACTTCTACTCACCTCACTACATCCACAGCCGCCCCTCTGTCCAGGCTTCTACTCACCTCACTACATCCACAGCCGCCCCTCTGTCCAGGCTTCTACTCAACTCACTACATCCACAGCCACCCCTCTGTCCAGGCTTCTACTCACCTCACTATATCCACAGCCGCCCCTCTGTTTAGGCTTCTTCTCACCTCACTATATCCTCAGCCGCCTATGTCCAGGCTTCTACTGACCTCACTACATCCTCAGCCACCCCTCTGTCCAGGCTTCTACTCACCTCACTACATCCTCAGCAACCCCTCTGTCCAGGCTACTACTCACCTCACTACATCCACAGCCGCCCCCCTGTCCAGGCTATTACTCACCTCACTATATCCTCAGCCGCCCCTCTGTCCAGGCTACTACTCACCTCACTACATCCACAGCCACCCCTCTGTCCAGGCTACTACTCACCTCACTACACCCACAGCCGTCCCTCTGTCCAGGCTTCTACTCACCTCACTATGTCCTCAGCCGCCTCTGTCCAGGCTTCTACTGACCTCACTACATCCTCAGCCACCTCTCTGTCCATGCTACTACTCACCTCACTACACCCACAGCCGCACCTCTGTCCAGGCTTCTTCTCACCTCACCATATCCTCAGCCGCTTCTGTCCAGGCTTCTACTGACCTCACTACATCCTCAGCCACCCCTCTGTCCCGGCAACTACTCACCTCACTACACCCACAGCCGTCCCTCTGTCCAGGCTGCTATTCACCTCACTACATCCACAGCTGCCCCTCTGTCCAGGCTACTACTCACCTCACTACACCCACAGCCGCCCCTCTGTCCAGGCTTCTACTCACCACACTACATCCACAGCCGCCCCTCTGTCCAGGCTTCTGCTGACCTCACTACATCCACAGCCGCCCCTCTGTCCAGGCTTCTTCTCACCTCACTATATCCTCAGCCGCCTCTGTCCAGGCTTCTACTGACCTCACTACATCCTCAGTCACCCCTCTGTCCAGGCTTCTACTCACCTCACTACATCCACAGCCGCCCCTCTGTCCAGGCTTCTACTCACCTCACTACATCCACAGCCGCCCCTCTGTCCAGGCTTCTACTCACCTCACTATATCCACAGCTGCCCCTCTGTCCAGGCTTCTTCTCACCTCACTATATCCTCAGCCGCCTCTGTCCAGGCTTCTACTGACCTTACTACATCCTCAGCCACCCCTCTGTCCAGGCTTCTACTCACCTCACTACATCCTCGGCAACCCCTTTGTCCAGGCTACTACTCACCTCACTACACCCACAGCCGTCCCTCTGTCCAGACTTCTACTCACCTCACTACATCCACAGCCGCCCCTCTGTCCAGGCTTCTACTCACCTCACTACATCCACAGCCGCCCCTCTGTCCAGGCTTCTACTCAACTCACTACATCCACAGCCACCCCTCTGTCCAGGCTTCTACTCACCTCACTATATCCACAGCCGCCCCTCTGTTTAGGCTTCTTCTCTCCTCACTATATCCTCAGCCGCCTATGTCCAGGCTTCTACTGACCTCACTACATCCTCAGCCACCCCTCTGTCCAGGCTTCTACTCACCTCACTACATCCTCAGCAACCCCTTTGTCCAGGCTACTACTCACCTCACTACATCCACAGCCGCCCCCCTGTCCAGGCTATTACTCACCTCACTATATCCTCAGCCGCCCCTCTGTCCAGGCTACTACTCACCTCACTACATCCACAGCCACCCCTCTGTCCAGGCTACTACTCACCTCACTACACCCACAGCCGTCCCTCTGTCCAGGCTTCTACTCACCTCACTATGTCCTCAGCCGCCTCTGTCCAGGCTTCTACTGACCTCACTACATCCTCAGCCACCTCTCTGTCCATGCTACTACTCACCTCACTACACCCACAGCCGCACCTCTGTCCAGGCTTCTTCTCACCTCACCATATCGTCAGCCGCTTCTGTCCAGGCTTCTACTGACCTCACTACATCCTCAGCCACCCCTCTGTCCCGGCAACTACTCACCTCACTACACCCACAGCCGTCCCTCTGTCCAGGCTGCTATTCACCTCACTACATCCACAGCTGCCCCTCTGTCCAGGCTACTACTCACCTCACTACACCCACAGCCGCCCCTCTGTCCAGGCTTCTACTCACCACACTACATCCACAGCCGCCCCTCTGTCCAGGCTTCTGCTGACCTCACTACATCCACAGCCGCCCCTCTGTCCAGGCTTCTTCTCACCTCACTATATCCTCAGCCGCCTCTGTCCAGGCTTCTACTGACCTCACTACATCCTCAGTCACCCCTCTGTCCAGGCTTCTACTCACCTCACTACATCCACAGCCGCACCTCTGTCCAGGCTTCTTCTCACCTCACTATATCCTCAGCCGCCTCTGTCCAGGCTTCTACTCACCTCATTATATCCTCAGCCGCCCCTCTGTCCAGGCTTCTTCTCACCTCACTACACCCACAGCCGTCCCTCTGTCCAGGCTGCTATTCACCTCACTACATCCACAGCCGCCCCTCTGTCCAGGCTACTACTCACCTCACTACACCCACAGCCGCCCCTCTGTCCAGGCTTCTACTCACCACACTACATCCACAGCCGCCCCTCTGTCCAGGCTTCTGCTGACCTCACTACATCCACAGCCGCCCCTCTGTCCAGGCTTCTTCTCACCTCACTATATCCTCAGCCGCCTCTGTCCAGGCTTCTACTGACCTCACTACATCCTCAGTCACCCCTCTGTCCAGGCTTCTACTCACCTCACTACATCCACAGCCGCCCCTCTGTCCAGGCTTTTACTCGCCTCACTATATCCACAGCTGCCCTTTTGTCCAGGCTTCTACTCACCTCACTATATCCACAGCTGCCCCTCTGTCCAGGCTTCTACTGACCTCACTACATCCACAGCCGCCCCTCTGTCCAGGCTTCTACTCACCTCACTATATCCACAGCTGCCCCTCTGTCCAGGCTTCTACTCACCTCACTACATCCACAGCCGCCCCTCTGTCCAGGCTTCTACTCACCTCACTATATCCACAGCTGCCCCTCTGTCCAGGCTTCTTCTCACCTCACTATATCCTCAGCCGCCTCTGTCCAGGCTTCTACTCACCTCATTATATCCTCAGCCGCCCCTCTGTCCAGGCTTCTTCTCACCTCACTATATCCTCAGCCGCCTCTGTCCAGGCTTCTACTGACCTTACTACATCCTCAGCCACCCCTCTGTCCAGGCTTCTACTCACCTCACTACATCCTCAGCAACCCCTTTGTCCAGGCTACTACTCACCTCACTACATCCACAGCCGCCCCCCCGTCCAGGCTATTACTCACCTCACTATATCCTCAGCCGCCCCTCTGTCCAGGCTACTACTCACCTCACTACATCCACAGCCACCCCTCTGTCCAGGCTACTACTCACCTCACTACACCCACAGCCGTCCCTCTGTCCAGGCTTCTACTCACCTCACTATGTCCTCAGCCGCCTCTGTCCAGGCTTCTACTGACCTCACTACATCCTCAGCCACCTCTCTGTCCATGCTACTGCTCACCTCACTACACCCACAGCCGCACCTCTGTCCAGGCTTCTTCTCACCTCACCATATCCTCAGCCGCTTCTGTCCAGGCTTCTACTGACCTCACTACATCCTCAGCCACCCCTCTGTCCCGGCAACTACTCACCTCACTACACCCACAGCCGTCCCTCTGTCCAGGCTGCTATTCACCTCACTACATCCACAGCTGCCCCTCTGTCCAGGCTACTACTCACCTCACTACACCCACAGCCGCCCCTCTGTCCAGGCTTCTACTCACCACACTACATCCACAGCCGCCCCTCTGTCCAGGCTTCTGCTGACCTCACTACATCCACAGCCGCCCCTCTGTCCAGGCTTCTTTTCACCTCACTATATCCTCAGCCGCCTCTGTCCAGGCTTCTACTGACCTCACTACATCCTCAGTCATCCCTCTGTCCAGGCTTCTACTCACCTCACTACATCCACAGCCGCACCTCTGTCCAGGCTTCTTCTCACCTCACTATATCCTCAGCCGCCTCTTACCAGGCTTCTACTCACCTCATTACATCCTCAGCCGCCCCTCTGTCCAGGCTTCTTCTCACCTCACTACACCCACAGCCGTCCCTCTGTCCAGGCTGCTATTCACCTCACTACATCCACAGCCGCCCCTCTGTCCAGGCTACTACTCACCTCACTACACCCACAGCCGCCCCTCTGTCCAGGCTTCTACTCACCACACTACATCCACAGCCGCCCCTCTGTCCAGGCTTCTGCTGACCTCACTACATCCACAGCCGACCCTCTGTCCAGGCTTCTTCTCACCTCACTATATCCTCAGCCGCCTCTGTCCAGGCTTCTACTGACCTCACTACATCCTCAGTCACCCCTCTGTCCAGGCTTCTACTCACCTCAATACATCCACAGCCGCCCCTCTGTCCAGGCTTTTACTTGCCTCACTATATCCACAGCTGCCCTTTTGTCCAGGCTTCTACTCACCTCACTACATCCACAGCTGCCCCTCTGTCCAGGCTTCTACTGACCTCACTACATCCACAGCCGCCCCTCTGTCCAGGCTTCTACTCACCTCACTACATCCACAGCCGCCCCTCTGTCCAGGCTTCTACTCAACTCACTATATCCACAGCTGCCCCTCTGTCCAGGCTTCTTCTCACCTCACTATATCCTCAGCCGCCTCTGTCCAGGCTTCTACTCACCTCATTATATCCTCAGCCGCCCCTCTGTCCAGGCTTCTTCTCACCTCACTATATCCTCAGCCGCCTCTGTCCAGGCTTCTACTGACCTTACTACATCCTCAGCCACCCCTCTGTCCAGGCTTCTTCTCACCTCACTATATCCTCAGCCGCCTCTGTCCAGGCTTCTACTGACCTCACTACATCCTCAGTCACCCCTCTGTCCAGGCTTCTACTCACCTCACTACATCCACAGCCGCCCCTCTGTCCAGGCTTCTACTTGCCTCACTATATCCACAGCTGCCCTTTTGTCCAGGCTTCTACTCACCTCACTACATCCACAGCTGCCCCTCTGTCCAGGCTTCTACTGACCTCACTACATCCACAGCCGCCCCTCTGTCCAGGCTTCTACTCACCTCACTACATCCACAGCCGCCCCTCTGTCCAGGCTTCTACTCACCTCACTATATCCACAGCTGCCCCTCTGTCCAGGCTTCTTCTCACCTCACTATATCCTCAGCCGCCTCTGTCCAGGCTTCTACTCACCTCATTATATCCTCAGCCGCCCCTCTGTCCAGGCTTCTTCTCACCTCACTATATCCTCAGCCGCCTCTGTCCAGGCTTCTACTGACCTTACTACATCCTCAGCCACCCCTCTGTCCAGGCTTCTACTCACCTCACTACATCCTCAGCAACCCCTTTGTCCAGGCTACTACTCACCTCACTACACCCACAGCCGTCCCTCTGTCCAGACTTCTACTCACCTCACTATATCCACAGCCGCCCCCCTGTCCAGGCTATTACTCAAATCACTATATCCTCAGCCGCCCCTCTGTCCAGGCTACTACTCACCTCACTACATCCACAGCCGCCCCTCTGTCCAGGCTACTACTCACCTCACTACACCCACAGCCGTCCCTCTGTCCAGGCTTCTACTCACCTCACTACATCCACAGCTGCCCTTTTGTCCAGGCTTCTACTCACCTCACTACATCCACAGCTGCCCCTCTGTCCAGGTTTCTACTGACCTCACTATATCCACAGCCGCCCCTCTGTCCAGGTTACTACTCACCTCACTACATCCACAGCCGCCCCTCTGTCCAGGCTTCTACTCACCTCACTACATCCACAGCCGCCCCTCTGTCCAGGCTTTTACTGACCTCACTATATCCACAGCCGCTCCTCTGTCCAGGCTACTACTTACCTCACTATATCCACATCCGTCCCTCTGTCCAGGCTTCTACTGACCTCACTACATCCACAGCCTCCCCTCTGTCCAGGCTTCTTCTCACCTCACTATATCCACAGCCGCCCCTCTGTCCAGGTTTCTACTGACCTCACTATATCCACAGCCACCCCTCTGTCCAGGCTTCTACTCACCTCACTACATCCACAGCCGCCCCTCTGTCCAGGCTTCTACTGACCTCACTATATCCACAGCCGCCCCTCTGTCCAGGCTTTTACTGACCTCACTATATCTACAGCCGCCCCTCTGTCCAGACTTCTACTGACCTCACTATATCCACAGCCATCCCTCTGTCCAGGCTTCTACTCACCTCACTACATCCACAGCTGCCCCTCTGTCCAGGCTTCTACTGACCTCACTATATGCACATCCGCCCCTCTGTCCAGGCTTCTACTGACCTCACTACATCCACAGCCGCCCCTCTGTCCAGGCTTCTACTCACCTCACTACATCCACAGCCGACCCTCTGTCCAGGCTTTTACTGACCTTACTATATCCACAGCCACCCCTCTGTCCAGGCTTCTACTGACCTCACTATATGAACATCCGCCCCTCTGTCCAGGCTTCTACTGACCTCACTACATCCACAGCCGCCCCTCTGTCCAGGCTTCTACTCACCTCACTACATCCACAGTCGCCCCTCTATCCAGGCTTCTACTGACCTCACTATATCCACAGCCGCCCCTCTGTCCAGGCTTTTACTGACCTCACTATATCCACAGCCGCTCCTCTGTCCAGGCTACTACTTACCTCACTATATCCACATCCGTCCCTCTGTCCAGGCTTCTACTGACCTCACTACATCCACAGCCTCCCCTCTGTCCAGGCTTCTTCTGACCTCACTATATCCACAGCCGCCCCTCTGTCCAGGCTTCTACTGACCTCACTATATCCACAGCCACCCCTCTGTCCAGGCTTCTACTGACCTCACTATATCCACAGCTGCCCCTCTGTCCAGGCATTTACTGACCTCACTATATCCACAGCCGCCCCTCTGTCCAGGCTTCTACTGACCTCACTATACCCACAGCCACCCCTCTGTCCAGGCTTCTACTCACCTCACTACATCCACAGCTGCCCCTCTGTCCAGGCTTCTACTGACCTCACTATATGCACATCCGCCCCTCTGTCCAGGCTTCTATTGACCTCACTACATCCACAGCCGCCCCTCTGTCCAGGCTTCTACTTACCTCACTACATCCACAGCCGCCCCTCTGTCCAGGCTTCTACTGACCTCACTATATCAACAGCCGCCCCTCTGTCCAGGCTTCTACTGACCTCACTATATGCACAGCCGCCCCTCTGTCCAGGCTTCTACTTAACTCACTATATCCACAGCCGCACCTCTGTCCAGGCTTCTACTTATCTCAATACATCCACAGCCACCCCTCTGTCCAGGCTACTACTCACCTCACTACATCCACAGCCGCCCCTCTGTCTGGGCTACTACTCAATTCACTACATCCACAGCTGCCCCTCTGTCCAGGCTTCTACTCACCTCACTACATCCACAGCCGCCCCTCTGTCCAGGCTTCTACTCACCTCACTACATCCACAGCCGCCCCTCTGTCCAGGCTTCTACTGACCTCACTATATCCACAGCCGCCCCTCTGTCCAGGCTTCTACTTACCTCACTATATGCACAGCCGCCCCTCTGTCCAGGCTTCTACTTAACTCACTATATCCACAGCCGCACCTCTGTCCAGGCTTCTACTTACCTCAATACATCCACAGCCGCCCCTCTGTCCAGGCTACTACTCACCTCACTACATCCACAGCCGCCCCTCTGTCTGGGCTACTACTCAATTCACTACATCCACAGCTGCCCCTCTGTCCAGGCTTCTACTCACCTCACTATATCCACAGCCGCCCCTCTGTCCAGGCTTCTACTCACCTCACTACATCCACAGCCGCCCCTCTGTCCAGGCTTCTACTCACCTCACTACATCCACAGCCTTCTCTCTGTCCAGGCTTCTACTGACCTCACTACATCCACAGCCGCCCCTCTGTCCAGGCTTCTACTCACCTCACTACATCCACAGCCGCCCCTCTGTCCAGGCTTCTACTGACCTCACTACATCCACAGCCGCCCCTATGTCCAGGCTTCTACTCACCTCACTACATCCACAGCCTTCTCTCTGTCCAGGCTTCTACTGACCTCACTATATCCACAGCCACCCCTTTGTCCAGGCTTCTACTCACCTCACTACATCCACAGCAGCCCCTCTGTCCAGGCTTCTACTCACCTCACTACATCCACAGCCTTCTCTCTGTCCAGTCTTCTTCTGACCTCACTACATCCACAGCCGCCCCTCTGTCTAGGCTACTACTGACCTCACTACATCCACAGCCGCCCCTCTGTCCAGGCTTCTACTGACCTCACTACATCCACAGCCGCCCCTATGTCCAGGCTTCTACTCACCTCACTACATCCACAGCCTTCTCTCTGTCCAGGCTTCTACTGACCTCACTACATCCACAGCCGCCCCTCTGTCCAGGCTTCTACTCACCTCACTACATCCACAGCAGCCCCTCTGTCCAGGCTTCTACTTACCTCACTACATCCACAGCCTTCTCTCTGTCCAGTCTTCTTCTGACCTCACTACATCCACAGCCGCCTCTCTGTCTAGGCTACTACTCACCGCACTACATCCACAGCCGCCTCTCTGTCTAGGCTTCTACTCACCTCACTACATCCACAGCAGACCCTCTGTCCAGGCTTCTACTCACCTCACTACATCCACAGCCGCCCCTCTGTCCAGGCTACTACTCACCGCACTACATCCACAGCCGCCCCTCTGTCCAGGCTTCTACTCACCTCACTACATCCACAGCAGACCCTCTGCACACATCCTCATAAAAACAAGCGCTTTGCAGACATTAGCTTCAACCTGCCCCCAATGCGCTCTCAATCTAAGTTCCCTACCAGTATGTCTTCTAACATGGGGAGAACATTCAAACTCTATGCAGATGCTGTTCTTGGTTGGATTCGAACCTAGGACCCCAGAGCTGCAATCCTAACCTAGAGATTTTTTAGGAATATGGGCATCACATTTTCCTTGCACCACTTTTACTTGGCTCTGTACCAGTCCTTAGAGAAGCTCTAAAATCATGAACAGGAGGACAGCAATAACAGAACTGAGATCTTTAATAATAATTGTGGGTAATCCATCTTGTGGTGTTGCCTGGTACCTTGTGTTGTACTGGCATCTCGTGGTGTTGCATTTGCATCTCATGGTGCTGTATTGGCATCTCGTGGTGCCATTTTCGGGGTATATAAAGTCAATGCAGGAGAAAAGGTCATGGCCTGGTGTCTATATGGTACTGTTCTCTCTTCTCTGGTGTCCAAGCTTCTATGTACACATTGGTGACATTTGGGATGCACAGTACACAGTGAATTGGGGTGGGGCCATTAAGTGGTTTGGTGGGGCTAAAATCTTGGTCTTCATTGATCTTCACTGGACACTGCGATGCAGGGGTGATGGAGGCCACCATTGGTCTTTAAGCCTTTGGCTAGTTTTAAAGAGAAGTCGACACTTGGAGGTCCCTGCGTGAGACACCCCATGGACACCATGTCCACATGAGGGCCCAAGAACTGGAGGAAGTTCTGTGGGGAGACGCCTCCAGAAGCTTCCACCACGATTCCAGGAAAAGCAGTCTTTATAGTAAGAGCAGCTCGGTGCAATAACTATGGAGGGAGAAAAGAGAAGGGAAGGGGGTCACCTCGGAGGAACGCACAACCCCTGATACCTAACCCAGCACTGAGGATACTGTGTATCTACCCCACATAATATCACCACTGAGGGTACAGTGTACCTACCCCACATAATACCAGCACCGAGGGTACAGTGTACCTACCCCACATAATACCAGCACCGAGGGTACAGTGTACCTACCCCACATAATACCAGCACCGAGGGTACAGTGTACCTACCCCACATAATACCAGCACCGAGGGTACAGTGTACCTACCCCACATAATACCAGCACCGAGGGTACAGTGTACCTTACCCCAGTGCTGGTGGGAAAGGATGTTTCTGAATAACTCTGAGACTGAGGGTAGTATTCAGATGTTGGGGGTAGCGAACCTCGCCCCCTGCTAGTGATAGTACAGACAGGGGAGCGGTGTGTGTTTGTGGATAACTCTGAGACTGGGGGTAGTAGTCAGATGTTGGGGTAGTGATCCCCAGCCTCTGCTAGTGACAGTACAGACAAGGAAGGGGGATGTGTTTCTGGAAAACTCTGAGACCGGGGATAGTAGTCAGATGTTGGGGGTAGTGATCACCGGCCCCTGCTAGTGATAGTACAGACAGGGGAGGGGGATGTGTTTCTAAATATCTCTGAGAATGGGGGTAGTAGTCATATGTTGGGGGTAGAGAACAAGCTGAGGCATTCTATCCTCCTGGGTTTTCTTCAATATGGGAGTTGATGACGGTGTACTCGTGGTGTATATAGGTTGATGACGGTGTACTCGTGGTGTATTTACGTTGATGACGGTGTACTAATGGTGTATGTAGGCTGATGACGGTGTACTCGTGGTGGATGTAGGGTAATGACAGTGTGCTCGTGGTGTATGTAGGTTGATGATGGTGTGCTCGTGGTGTATGTAGGTTGATGATGGTGTACTCGTGGTGTATGTAGGTTGATGATGGTGTACTCGTGGTGGATGTAGGGTAATGACGGTGTACTCGTGGTGGATGTAGGGTAATGACGGTGTACTCGTGGTGGATGTAGGTTGATGACGGTGTACTCGTGGTGGATGTAGGTTGATGACGGTGTACTCGTGGTGGATGTAGGGTGATGACGGTGTACTCGTGGTGGATGTAGGGTGATGACGGTGTACTCGTAGTGTATGTTGGTTGATGACGGTGTACTCGTGGTGTATGTAGGGTAATGACTGTGTACTCATGGTGTATGTAGGGTAATGACGGTGTACTCGTGGTGGATGTAGGTTGATGACGGTGTACTCGTGGTGGATGTAGGGTGATGACAGTCTACTCGTGGTGGATGTAGGGTGATGATGATGTACTAGGATGTATGTAGGTTGATGACGGTGTACTCGTGGTGGATGTATGTTGATGACAGTGTTTTCGTGGTGGATGTGGGTGATGATGAGGTACTGGTATATATGTGGGTTGATGATGGTGTACTCATGGTGTATGTAGGTTGATGACGGTGTACTCGTGGTGGATGTAGGGTAATGATGGTGTACTCGTGGTGTATGCAGGCTGATGATGGTGTACTCGAGGTGGATGTAGGGTAATGACAGTGTACTCGTGGTGTATGTAGGTTGATGACGGTGTACTCGTGGTGTATGTAGGTTGATGACTGTGTACTCGTGGTGGATGTAGGTTGATGACTGTGTACTCGTGGTGGATGTAGGTTGATGACTGTGTACTCGTGGTGGATGTAGGTTGATGACGGTGTACTCGTGGTGGATGTAGGTTGATGACGGTGTACTCGTGGTGGATGTAGGGTGATGACGGTGTACTTGTGGTGTATGTAGGTTAATGACGTTGTACTCGTGGTGTATGTAGGTTAATGACGTTGTACTCGTGGTGTATGTAGGGTAATGACGGTGTACTCGTGGTGGATGTAGGTGATGATGACGGTGTACTCGTGGTGGATGTAGGTTGATGACGGTGTACTCGTGGTGGATGTAGGGTGATGACAGTGTACTCGTGGTGGATGTAGGTGATGATGATGGTGTACTCGTGGTGGATGTAGGTGATGATGGTGTACTAATGGTGGATGTAGTGTAACCTTTCATATTCCGGTACCTCTGCAGTGAAATTATCCAGCATGATGATATCTGCTCCAGCTTCTGCAGCCTCTAAGGCTTCCTCCACGGATCTGCACTCCACCTCCACCTTTATGGTGCGCCCAGCCAGAGTGTGCAGAGCCTGTAGAGCCTGGGATGGCAGGACACACACAGTACATGTCATCACCGAGTACATGGGTTATGCAGCAATGTCATTAACTGGACATGTATGTAAAGATTGTCAACATGACTGTAGCAGCTGGCACCCCCCATAGTAGTGGCAGACCAATAGAGGACACACTGTGCGGAGGACATTAAGGAGGATACACTGTGGGGAGACATTTAGAAGGACACATCATGGGATGGACATTTAGGAGGACACATTGTAGGAGGACCACGTTCGTACATGTGAATGCCATTCTTTCTGCAGTAGGTGCAGGGAGTTCAGCAAAAAATTATGCCGTGTGTGAACATAGCCTTAGGGTGTCCAGAACTATATGCAGCCAGCGTTTACTCACCTTTCTGACTCCTCCCATTGCCCATATATGGTTATCCTTCAACATGATGAGATCCCCAATCCCGTAACGGTGTGTTCCGGCTCCTCCCACTAGTAGGCCATACTTCTCTGGCAGGCGAAATCCAGGAGTAGTTTTGCGGGTACCTGTAACCTGCCCTGGCCATCCGGCTGCCCGCGCCTGCTCTGATACTTGTCTAGCCACTGTGGCCACTCCGCTGACCCGGGACAGGACGTTGAGTGCTGGGCGCTCTGCCAGGAGGAGATCATTCAATTGACCTGGAACATGGGGAACATTAACAATTTAACATGAGTCCCAGGACCCCATCTACAGAGGTGAAAGATGAAACCACACCACCATGATGACTTCCCTGTATAATAAAGGGGAGCTCACAATCAGGGGGTTAGAAGTTTATCTCTTCCCTATGACTAGTGAGCATGCTCTGTGACCTGTGCAGAAAAGGGAGGGAGGTGATCTCACCATTACCTATTCTATGGGAGAGAGTAGTGAGCATGCTCTGTGACCTGTGCAGAAAAGGGAGGGAGGTGATCTCCACATTACCTATTCTATAGGAGAGAGTAGTGAGCATGCTCTGTGACCTGTGCAGAAAAGGGAGGGAGGTGATCTCCCCATTACCTATTCTATAGGAGAGAGTAGTGAGCATGCTCTGTGACCTGTGCAGAAAAGGGAGGGAGGTGATCTCCCCATTACCTATTCTATAGGAGAGAGTAGTGAGCATGCTCTGTGACCGGTGCAGAAAAGGGAGGTGATCTCACCATTACCTATTCTATGGGAGAGAGTAGTGAGCATGCTCTGTGACCTGTGCAGAAAAGGGAGGGAGGTGATCTCACCATTACCTATTCTATGGGAGAGAGTAGTGAGCATGCTCTGTGACCTGTGCAGGAAAGAGAGGGAGGTGATCTCCACATTACCTATTCTATGGGAGAGAGTAGTGAGCATGCTCTGTGACCTGTGCAGAAAAGGGAGGGAGGTGATCTCACCATTACCTATTCTATGGGAGAGAGTAGTGAGCATGCTCTGTGACCTGTGCAGAAAAGGGAGGTGATCTCACCATTACCTATTCTATGGGAGAGAGTAGTGAGCATGCTCTGTGACCTGTGCAGAAAAGGGAGGGAGGTGATCTCCACATTACCTATTCTACAGGAGAGAGTAGTGAGCATGCTCTGTGACCTGTGAGCATGCTCTGTGACCTGTGCAGAAAAGGGAGGGAGGTGATCTCACCATTACCTATTCTATGGGAGAGAGTAGTGAGCATGCTCTGTGATCTGTGCAGAAAAGGGAGGGAGGTGATCTCCACATTACCTATTCTATGGGAGAGAGTAGTGAGCATGCTCTGTGACCTGTGCAGAAAAGGGAGGGAGGTGATCTCCCCATTACCTATTCTATAGGAGAGAGTAGTGAGCATGCTCTGTGACCTGTGCAGAAAAGGGAGGGAGGTGATCTCCCCATTACCTATTCTATAGGAGAGAGTAGTGAGCATGCTCTGTGACCGGTGCAGAAAAGGGAGGTGATCTCCACATTACCTATTCTATAGGAGAGAGTAGTGAGCATGCTCTGTGACCTGTGCAGAAAAGGGAGGGAGGTGATCTCCCCATTACCTATTCTATAGGAGAGAGTAGTGAGCATGCTCTGTGACCTGTGCAGAAAAGGGAGGGAGGTGATCTCCCCATTACCTATTCTATAGGAGAGAGTAGTGAGCATGCTCTGTGACCGGTGCAGAAAAGGGAGGTGATCTCACCATTACCTATTCTATGGGAGAGAGTAGTGAGCATGCTCTGTGACCTGTGCAGAAAAGGGAGGGAGGTGATCTCACCATTACCTATTCTATGGGAGAGAGTAGTGAGCATGCTCTGTGACCTGTGCAGGAAAGAGAGGGAGGTGATCTCCACATTACCTATTCTATGGGAGAGAGTAGTGAGCATGCTCTGTGACCTGTGCAGAAAAGGGAGGGAGGTGATCTCCCCATTACCTATTCTATAGGAGAGAGTAGTGAGCATGCTCTGTGACCTGTGCAGAAAAGGGAGGGAGGTGATCTCCCCATTACCTATTCTATAGGAGAGAACAGTGAGCATGCTCTGTGACCTGTGCAGGAAAGGGAGGGAGGTGATCTTCACATTAGCTATTCTATAGGAGAGAGTAGTGAGCATGCTCTGTGATCTGTGCAGAAAAGGGAGGGAGGTGATCTCCCCATTACCTATTCTATAGGAGAGAGTAGTGAGCATGCTCTGTGACCTGTGCAGAAAAGGGAGGGAGGTGATCTCCCCATTACCTATTCTATAGGAGAGAGTAGTGAGCATGCTCTGTGACCTGTGCAGAAAAGGGAGGGAGGTGATCTCCCCATTACCTATTCTATAGGAGAGAGTAGTGAGCATGCTCTGTGACCTGTGCAGGAAAGAGAGGGAGGTGATCTCCCCATTACCTATTCTATAGGAGAGAGTAGTGAGCATGCTCTGTGACCTGTGCAGAAAAGGGAGGGAGGTGATCTCACCATTACCTATTCTATAGGAGATAGTAGTGAGCATGCTCTGTGACCTCTGCAGAAAAGGGAGGTGATCTCCCCATTACCTATTCTATGGGAGAGAGTAGTGAGCATGCTCTGTGACCTGTGCAGAAAAGGGAGGTAGGTGATCTCCACATTACCTATTCTATAGGAGAGAGTAGTGAGCATGCTCTGTGACCTGTGCAGAAAAGGGAGGGAGGTGATCTCCACATTACCTATTCTATGGGAGAGAGTAGTGAGCATGCTCTGTGACCTGTGCAGAAAAGGGAGGGAGGTGATCTCCACATTAGCTATTATATAGGAGAGAGTAGTGAGCATGCTCTGTGACCTGTGCAGGAAAGAGAGGGAGGTGATCTCACCATTACCTATTCTATAGGAGAGAGTAGTGAGCATGCTCTGTGACCTGTGCAGAAAAGGGAGGTGATCTCACCATTACCTATTCTATAGGAGAGAGTAGTGAGCATGCTCTGTGACCTGTGCAGAAAAGGGAGGGAGGTGATCTCCACATTAACTATTCAATGGGAGAGAGTAGTGAGCATGCTCTGTGACCTGTGCAGAAAAGGGAGGGAGGTGATCTCCCCATTACCTATTCTATAGGAGAGAGTAGTGAGCATGCTCTGTGACCTGTGCAGAAAAGGGAGGGAGGTGATCTCCCCATTACCTATTCTATGGGAGAGAGTAGTGAGCATGCTCTGTGACCTGTGCAGGAAAGGGAGGGAGGTGATCTCCACATTACCTATTCTATAGGAGAGAGTAGTGAGCATGCTCTGTGACCTGTGCAGAAAAGGGAGGGAGGTGATCTCCCCATTACCTATTCTATAGGAGAGAGTAGTGAGCATGCTCTGTGACCTCTGCAGAAAAGGGAGGTGATCTCCCCATTACCTATTCTATGGGAGAGAGTAGTGAGCATGCTCTGTGACCTGTGCAGGAAAGAGAGGGAGGTGATCTCCACATTACCTATTCTATGGGAGAGAGTAGTGAGCATGCTCTGTGACCTGTGCAGTAAAGGGAGGTGATCTCACCATTACCTATTCTATAGGAGAGAGTAGTGAGCATGCTCTGTGACCTGTGCAGAAAAGGGAGGGAGGTGATCTCCCCATTACCTATTCTATAGGAGAGAGTAGTGAGCATGCTCTGTGACCTGTGCAGGAAAGGGAGGGAGGTGATCTCCCCATTACCTATTCTATAGGAGAGAGTAGTGAGCATGCTCTGTGACCTGTGCAGGAAAGGGAGGTGATCTCCCCATTACCTATTCTATAGGAGAGAGTAGTGAGCATGCTCTGTGACCTGTGCAGAAAAGGGAGGGAGGTGATCTCACCATTACCTATTCTATAGGAGATAGTAGTGAGCATGCTCTGTGACCTCTGCAGAAAAGGGAGGTGATCTCCCCATTACCTATTCTATGGGAGAGAGTAGTGAGCATGCTCTGTGACCTGTGCAGAAAAGGGAGGTAGGTGATCTCCACATTACCTATTCTATAGGAGAGAGTAGTGAGCATGCTCTGTGACCTGTGCAGAAAAGGGAGGGAGGTGATCTCCACATTACCTATTCTATGGGAGAGAGTAGTGAGCATGCTCTGTGACCTGTGCAGAAAAGGGAGGGAGGTGATCTCCACATTAGCTATTATATAGGAGAGAGTAGTGAGCATGCTCTGTGACCTGTGCAGAAAAGGGAGGGAGGTGATCTCCACATTAACTATTCAATGGGAGAGAGTAGTGAGCATGCTCTGTGACCTGTGCAGAAAAGGGAGGGAGGTGATCTCCCCATTACCTATTCTATAGGAGAGAGTAGTGAGCATGCTCTGTGACCTGTGCAGAAAAGGGAGGGAGGTGATCTCCCCATTACCTATTCTATGGGAGAGAGTAGTGAGCATGCTCTGTGACCTGTGCAGTAAAGGGAGGTGATCTCACCATTACCTATTCTATAGGAGAGAGTAGTGAGCATGCTCTGTGACCTGTGCAGAAAAGGGAGGGAGGTGATCTCCCCATTACCTATTCTATAGGAGAGAGTAGTGAGCATGCTCTGTGACCTGTGCAGGAAAGGGAGGGAGGTGATCTCCACATTAGCTATTCTATAGGAGAGAGTAGTGAGCATGCTCTGTGACCTGTGCAGAAAAGGGAGGGAGGTGATCTCCACATTACCTATTCTATAGGAGAGAGTAGTGAGCATGCTCTGTGATCTGTGCAGAAAAGGGAGGGAGGTGATCTCCCCATTACCTATTCTATAGGAGAGAGTAGTGAGCATGCTCTGTGACCTGTGCAGAAAAGGGAGGGAGGTGATCTCCCCATTACCTATTCTATAGGAGAGAGTAGTGAGCATGCTCTGTGATCTGTGCAGAAAAGGGAGGGAGGTGATCTCACCATTACCTATTCTATGGGAGAGAGTAGTGAGCATGCTCTGTGACCTGTGCAGTAAAGGGAAGGAGGTGATCTCCCCATTACCTATTCTATAGGAGAGAGTAGTAAGCATGCTCTGTGACCTGTGCAGAAAAGGGAGGGAGGTGATCTCACCATTACCTATTCTATGGGAGAGAGTAGTGAGCATGCTCTGTGACCTGTGCAGGAAAGGGAGGGAGGTGATCTCACCATTACCTATTCTATAGGAGAGAGTAGTGAGCATGCTCTGTGACCTGTGCAGAAAAGGGAGGGAGGTGATCTCCCCATTACCTATTCTATAGGAGAGAGTAGTGAGCATGCTCTGTGATCTGTGCAGAAGAGGGAGGGAGGTGATCTCACCATTACCTATTCTATAGGAGGGAGTAGTGAGCATGCTCTGTGACCTGTGCAGAAAAGGGAGGGAGGTGATCTCACCATTACCTATTCTATGGGAGAGAGTAGTGAGCATGCTCTGTGACCTGTGCAGGAAAGGGAGGGAGGTGATCTCACCATTACCTATTCTATAGGAGAGAGTAGTGAGCATGCTCTGTGACCTGTGCAGAAAAGGGAGGGAGCTGATCTCCCCATTACCTATTCTATAGGAGAGAGTAGTGAGCATGCTCTGTGATCTGTGCAGAAGAGGGAGGGAGGTGATCTCACCATTACCTATTCTATAGGAGGGAGTAGTGAGCATGCTCTGTGACCTGTGCAGAAAAGGGAGGGAGGTGATCTCCCCATTACCTATTCTATAGGAGAGAGTAGTGAGCATGCTCTGTGACCTGTGCAGGAAAGGGAGGTGATCTCACCATTACCTATTCTATAGGAGAGAGAAGTGAGCATGCTCTGTGACCTGTGCAGAAATGGGAGGGAGGTGATCTCACCATTACCTATTCTATAGGAGAGAGTAGTGAGCATGCTCTGTGATCTGTGCAGAAGAGGGAGGGAGGTGATCTCACCATTACCTATTCTATAGGAGAGAGTAGTGAGCATGCTCTGTGATCTGTGCAGAAAAGGGAGGTGATCTCACCATTACCTATTCTATAGGAGAGAGTAGTGAGCATGCTCTGTGACCTCTGCAGAAGAGGGAGGGAGGTGATCTCCCCATTACCTATTCTATAGGAGAGAGTAGTGAGCATGCTCTGTGACCTCTGCAGAAAAGGGAGGGAGGTGATCTCACCATTACCTATTCTATGGGAGAGAGTAGTGAGCATGCTCTGTGACCTGTGCAGAAAAGGGAGGGAGGTGATCTCACCATTACCTATTCTATAGGAGAGAGTAGTGAGCATGCTCTGTGATCTGTGCAGAAGAGGGAGGGAGGTGATCTCCACATTACCTATTCTATGGGAGAGAGTAGTGAGCATGCTCTGTGATCTGTGCAGAAGAGGGAGGGAGGTGATCTCCCCATTACCTATTCTATGGGAGAGAGTAGTGAGCATGCTCTGTGATCTGTGCAGAAGAGGGAGGGAGGTGATCTCCACATCACCTATTGTATAGGAGAGAGTAGTGAGCATGCTCTGTGACCTGTGCAGAAAAGGGAGGTGATCTCACCATTACCTATTCTATAGGAGAGAGTAGTGAGCATGCTCTGTGACCTGTGCAGGAAAGGGAGGGAGGTGATCTCACCATTACCTATTCTATAGGAGAGAGTAGTGAGCATGCTCTGTGACCTGTGCAGGAAAGGGAGGGAGGTGATCTCACCATTCCCTTACGTCCTAACCAGTGGCACAGATGGGGTATTCTGCCCCTGTGGACTGGTTAGGACAGGTGGAAGTTTAATGAAACATAAAAATAAAAAACACTGGCATGCACACGCCCTCCCTGCCCCCTATAAAGAGGGGCGTAGCCCTCATGCTGTTGTGTTTTTTTCTGTCCTGCGGACAGGACGGGACGGGTGGTGCACTCCTCCATCCTTGTGGTGGAGAGAGTGCGATTCCCTTTTTTCTTTATAGGTTCCTAGGACCTGTGCCGCTCCCCCTATGCGGCCGGAGGATACCCTCCGGCCTTAGCTGGTCTCCTTATGCCCTGTCTAGGTTGTACCTCTGTTCGGGGTGGAGTGGCTGGAGCGGCGGTAGCGGTGCCCGCATGTTCGGCTGGGCGCCGCCATCTTGCGGAAGTGACGTCGGGTTACGTCACTTCCGGGTTTTCGCTCCGACCGACGGATGGTTGGCTGGAGCGGTGAAGCGGCGTCCCGCATGTTGCTGGGCGCCGCCATCTTGCGGAAGTGACGTCGGGTTACGTCACTTCCGGGTTTTCGCTCCGACCGACGGATGGTTGGCTGGAGCGGTGAAGCGGCGTCCCGCATGTTGCTGGGCGCCGCCATCTTGCGGAAGTGACGTCGGGTTACGTCACTTCCGGGTTTTCGCTCCGGCCGACGGATGGTTGGCTGGAGCGGTGAAGCGGCGTCCCGCATGTTGCTGGGCGCCGCCATCTTGCGGGAGTGACGTTAAGTAACGTCACTTCCGGTTTTTCGCTCCGGCCGTTTGTTAGCGCGGCCGGAGGTGTATTTTAGTGAAATTAGGCCAAGGGGCCTTTAATATGTGCTGGGTCCCTTTCTGGGCCCTAATACAGAGATCTTTTTCCTTGTTTTTCAAGGAATTAAAATCGGAGGTTTACCCCGCCCCCTTTGGGGGCGGGACTTTCGTTTTGGCGCCAAGAAGCCCTATTTAAACCTGGTGAAGCTCCAGGTTCAGTCTCCTGGAGCGCAGCTTGCTGTCAACCTTGAGTGTGGTTTGGTGCTAGAGAGTCTTGTTACCTCTGTGCTGTAAATCAGTTGTTGTCTTATTATAAAGAGCTTGCTAGGATCTTCTGGGTAAAGATCCTGAAACTTGCGATTAAGCTCTATTTTTCTTGAATTTTGTTAAATTCATGTTTCTTTGATTTTCAGCCATGTCGTCTACCGGTGACGGAGGAGAGCGTGACCCCAGCCGGAAATCCGCGGGCAAGAGGCGCCACTTGCAGTGCCATGATTGCCAGATTGTCCTGGAGGACTCGTACGATTTCTCCCGCTGCCCACCCTGTAGGGCCAAGTCACTCCCCCAGTTGGAGCCATCTGTCCACGATGTGGTGGATTGGGTAAAAGGGTACATGGAGTCAAACATGTCCCAAGTCAACGCCTCCATACAGGAGCTGAAGAGTGCCTTGGTCGCCAAGCGTCATCGTCCCTCCTCCCCCCATCGTGCGATGGAGGTCTCGGGGGGTCAGGAGGCGAGGGAGGGCTCCGCTTCCTCCTCGGACGAGGAGGATGGTTTCTCCTATTTTTTCCCGCTGGAGAAGGCCCAGCGGCTACTAAAATCCGTCCGGTCGGGGGACCAGGACGTTGACCCGGGGGAAGCCTCATCCTCTGCCTCTAGGGGGCCTAGGGCCTTCAAAGCGGATGATTCTCTCCTGTCTCTGATGAAAACAGAGTGGAGAAAGCCAGAAAAAGGTCCAGTGTTGACCAAAAGGTTTAAGGCCGTGTTT
This sequence comes from Bufo gargarizans, assembly GCF_014858855.1. NCBI lineage: Eukaryota > Metazoa > Chordata > Amphibia > Anura > Bufonidae > Bufo > Bufo gargarizans. The sequence continues at coordinate 192,049,501 of NC_058087.1, forward strand.
CCGGTCAAGGAGGATCAGGTATCTTCCTGGGGGCCTGTCCCTAAGGTGGACATGGCCATCGCGAAGCTTTCCAGGAGGACCCTGATCCCTTCAGACGACGGGTCAAGTTTGTTGGACCCGATGGACAGGAAGGCGGACTGCGCCCTTAGGCGCGCTTATTCTTCAGCCTCGGCCTCCGCCTCAGTCGCGATTGCGTCGTCCGAAGTGGCGAATTTCTTAAAAACGAGGTTTTCCCAAATTGAGTCTGACCTGGACCAGGGGGTCTCTAGGGATGACATTCTGGCCTCATGCAAGACGGCCAGCCTTGCCATTGACTATTTGTGTGACGCAGCTCCACAACAACTTAAGCTGGCATCTAAGTCTATGGCTCTGTCAACCGCGGGCAGGCGTCCGCTTTGGTTGAAGCCCTGGAAGGCAGATACGACCTCGAAGCACAATCTTTGTGCCATGGCGTACGAACCCGGCAGGCTCTTTGGTGCAGAGCTAGACCATATAATGGAGGGGCTGTCGGACAAGAAGGGCAAGTCCCTTCCCCAGCAGTCCTTTCGTGGTCGGGGCAGAGGGTATGGTTCCAGAGCGGAACCGCAACCCAGACCCCAGAGGAATTGGGGTTCCCGTAGAGGAGGGAAATCCTCTCGGGGTTCTAGACCCCCCAAGAAGTCCTCAGCGCTCTGATTGCGGGCCTCCTCGAGGCTCTTGGTATTTTGCCGGTCTGACTGGAGATCTCGGGCTCCCTTCTCCCCACATTCCCGTAGGCGGTCGCCTACGACACTTTCTACCTTGTTGGCAGGATCATATCCAGGACAGTTGGGTCCTGCGTGTAATCTCCCAGGGCTACCTTGTAGACCTGAGCAGTCGGCCTCTGGACAAATTTGTCCAGACAAGGCTTCTTCCCAGCAACAAGCAGAAGATTCTAGAAAGTTACGTACTAGAATACTTCCAGAAGGGGGCCTTAGAAGAGGTTCCTCTCCTAGAGAGGGGAACAGGTATCTACTCCCCAGTTTTCCTGGTACCCAAGAGTACAGGAGGGTGGAGAATGATTATAGATTTGAGGTTCTTCAACCGTTTCATAAGACAAAAGAAGTTCCGTATGGAAACTATCCAGTCAGTGACCAATCTTCTTATGCCGGGAGATTTCTTGGCAACCTTGGACCTCAAGGATGCTTATCTCCATATTCCCATCCATCCTGGGTCCAGAAGATTCTTAAGGATCGCGGTAAATATCGGGGGGGTCCTAAAGCATTTTCAGTTTGTGGCCCTCCCGTTTGGGATCTCTTCAGCCCCACACACTTTCACCAAGGTGGTGGTCTCTGTGGTGGCCGCACTAAGGCTTCAAGGCTTGAGTATAGTTCCATACCTGGACGACTGGCTCCTCAGAGCCCCTTCCCAAGCGATCCTGTCCCAACACATCCAACAGGCTGTTACATTCCTACATCAGTTAGGATGGGTAATCAATTGGGACAAATCCCAGCTTCAACCAGCCACCTCAGTAAGGTTCCTGGGGTTCATGGTGGATTCAGTCAGGATGATGATTCATCTCACTCCCGAAAGAAAGCAATCCGTGCAACAGACAGCCCATTCCCTCTCTGTACCCAAACGGGTAACAATCCGAACATGGATGAGGATGTTGGGACTAATGTCTTCAACCGCAGAGGCGGTACCTTGGGCATTATGGCATCTACGTCCGCTCCAGTCGGAAGTATTAGCCAAGTGGAATCACAGTCCAAGGGGACTCAATTCCGTGCTCTCCCTGCCTTACAAAGTCCGGTCCTCTCTGAGGTGGTGGTCCCACCTCACGGACGGCAAGTCCCTGATCCAGCGCTCTTGGATCATACTTACTTCAGACGCATCCCTAGTAGGCTGGGGTGCGCATCTTCAGGACAAGACAGTCCAGGGAACCTGGACACCTCAGGAGAGGTTATTGTCATCGAATCTCCTGGAGATCAGAGCAATCAGGCTAGCTCTTCTTCATTTTGCTCCCATCATTCGGGGGAAGGCAGTGAAGGTACAATCAGACAGCATGACCGCTGTGTTGTATATCAACAAGCAGGGAGGCACGAGGTCACAAAGTCTCCTGAGAGAGATAGGGGTGATTTTGGATTGGGCAGAACTGAACCTCACCCACGTATCAGCCGTTCACATTCGCGGAGTTCACAATGTGATTGCGGATCGCCTGAGCCGAGGTCTTCCTACCGGAGAATGGTCACTTCATCCAGAGGTCTTCAAGGAGATAACGCTCAGGTGGGGCATGCCAGAGATCGATCTCATGGCAACGAGGTTCAACACCAAGGTGGAGAGGTATTGCTCCCTTTACAGGGAGGACAACCCGGTGGCAATAGATGCACTGTCAATCCCATGGAGGTTCAGGCTGGCCTACATCTTCCCTCCAATTTCCTTGATACCAAGGGTCTTGATGAAAATCAGGCAGGACCAAGCGTCAGTTATAGCCATTATCCCATACTGGCCGAAAAGAGCTTGGTTTACCCAACTCTTACAGATGAGTCGGGGTCAATTTCTGAGGCTTCCCCCAGAGAGAGTACTGGTGTCGGGGGGCACCCAGGTCTCCTCAAATCTTCAAATGTTCAACCTGACAGCCTGGAGGTTGATCAGTCCCTTCCAAGGATAGAAGGGCTATCGGGGTCTGTCTTGAGAACCCTGGAGCACTCCAGATCGGAAGCTACCAACAAGGCCTACTCCAGAATCTGGAAGATTTTTTCGTCCTGGTGTTCTAGGCATCAGCAAACATCCGCTGAAGCTTCCATCCCGATGATCCTACAGTTTCTACAGGACGGTCTGGATAAAGGGCTATCACCTGCTACCCTTAAAGTGCAGATTTCAGCAATCTCTGCTTGTCTCAACAGAGCGGTTTCTCAAGACCCCCTTATCAAGAGATTCCTGAAGGGAGCCTCAAGATTAAAGCCTACAGTAATCAGACCTATCCCTGTTTGGGATTTATCGGTCGTGCTCAGGGGGTTAACATCTCCCCCCTTTGAGCCCCTAGAGGAGGCGGGATTCAGGTTCCTGACCTGGAAGATCACCTTCTTGTTGGCTGTTACCTCTGCAAAGCGAGTTGGGGAACTCCAGGCTTTTTCTGCCTTTGAGCCTTATACAAAGTTCCTGCAGGATCGGGTACTCCTCAAATTTTTACCTACCTTCATCCCAAAGGTTCCCTCCTTTGATAATATTAACCAGGTGATCTCCCTACCAACATTGGCTCCATCCCCCTCCTCTGAGGAAAGAGGGCTCCATACCCTCGACGTTGCGAGATGTCTTAGGATTTACCTGGAACGCTCCAAGGTATTTAGGAAGGATGAAAACCTCCTTATCCTTTTTTCCGGTACCCATAAGGGGAGGAAAGCCTCTAAGCCCTCCATCAGTCGCTGGATTAAAGAGGCAATTCGGGAGTCTTATATGTCTCAGGGCTCGGAGCCCCCTGAATTTGTAAGGGCCCACTCTACTCGAGCAGTGGCCACTTCTTTTGCAGAGAGAAGCTCGATCCCATTGGATGTGATCTGTAAGTCAGCTTCTTGGAGTTCTCACTCCACTTTTATCTCACACTATAGAGTGGATACTAGAATACATAGTTATTCCTCATTTGGCCGGACAGTGTTATCTTCCGCCAGGCATGAGGACCCTCCCATGGGGGTTTCTACTTGCTAAATCCCCATCTGTGCCACTGGTTAGGACGTAAGGGAATCGTTAATTTCTAACGATAATTTGTTTTCCCTTAGTCCTAACAGTGGCACACAAATTTCCCCCCCTTGTTTTTTAATTATGGGTTTTGTCTACTTGTTACTACACAACAGCATGAGGCTACGCCCCTCTTTATAGGGGGCAGGGAGGGCGTGTGCATGCCAGTGTTTTTTATTTTTATGTTTCATTAAACTTCCACCTGTCCTAACCAGTCCACAGGGGCAGAATACCCCATCTGTGCCACTGTTAGGACTAAGGGAAAACAAATTATCGTTAGAAATTAACGATTACCTATTCTATAGGAGAGAGTAGTGAGCATGCTCTGTGACCGGTGCAGGAAAGGGAGGGAGGTGATCTCCACATTAGCTATTTTATAGGAGAGAGTAGTGAGCATGCTCTGTGACCTCTGCAGAAGAGGGAGGGAGGTGATCTCCACATTAGCTATTCTATAGGAGAGAGTAGTGAGCATGCTCTGTGACCTGTGCAGAAAAGGGAGGGAGGTGATCTCACCATTACCTATTCTATAGGAGAGAGTAGTGAGCATGCTCTGTGATCTGTGCAGAAGAGGGAGGGAGGTGATCTCACCATTACCTATTCTATGGGAGAGAGTAGTGAGCATGCTCTGTGACCTGTGCAGAAAAGGGAGGGAGGTGATCTCACCATTACCTATTCTATAGGAGAGAGTAGTGAGCATGCTCTGTGACCTGTGCAGAAAAGGGAGGGAGGTGATCTCACATAACCTATTCTATGGGAGAGAGTAGTGAGCATGCTCTGTGACCTGTGCAGAAGAGGGAGGGAGGTGATCTCCCCATTACCTATTCTATAGGAGAGAGTAGTGAGCATGCTCTGTGACCTGTGCAGAAGAGGGAGGGAGGTGATCTCCCCATTACCTATTCTATGGGAGAGAGTAGTGAGCATGCTCTGTGACCGGTGCAGGAAAGAGAGGGAGGTGATCTCCACATTACCTATTCTATAGGAGAGAGTAGTGAGCATGCTCTGTGACCGGTGCAGGAAAGAGAGGGAGGTGATCTCCACATTAGCTATTCTATAGGAGAGAGTAGTGAGCATGCTCTGTGACCTGTGCAGAAGAGGGAGGGAGGTGATCTCCACATTAGCTATTCTATAGGAGAGAGTAGTGAGCATGCTCTGTGACCTGTGCAGGAAAGGGAGGTGATCTCACCATTACCTATTCTATAGGAGAGAGTAGTGAGCATGCTCTGTGACCTGTGCAGAAAAGGGAGGGAGGTGATCTCCCCATTACCTATTCTATAGGAGAGAGTAGTGAGCATGCTCTGTGACCTGTGCAGAAGAGGGAGGGTGGTGATCTCCACATTAGCTATTCTATAGGAGAGAGTAGTGAGCATGCTCTGTGACCTGTGCAGGAAAGGGAGGTGATCTCACCATTACCTATTCTATAGGAGAGAGTAGTGAGCATGCTCTGTGACCTGTGCAGAAAAGGGAGGGAGGTGATCTCCACATTACCTATTCTATAGGAGAGAGTAGTGAGCATGCTCTGTGACCTGTGCAGAAAAGGGAGGCAGGTGATCTCCACATCACCTATTGTATAGGAGAGAGTTGTGAGCATGCTCTGTGACCTGTGCAGGAAAGAGGGAGGTGATCTCCCCATTACCTATTCTATAGGAGAGAGTAGTAAGCATGCTCTGTGATCTGTGCAGAAGAGGGAGGGAGGTGATCTCACCATTACCTATTCTATAGGAGAGAGTAGTGAGCATGCTCTGTGACCTGTGCAGAAAAGGGAGGGAGGTGATCTCCACATTAGCTATTCTATGGGAGAGAGTAGTGAGCATGCTCTGTGATCTGTGCAGAAAAGAGAGGGAGGTGATCTCCCCATTACCTATTCTATAAGAGAGAGTAGTGAGCATGCTCTGTGACCTGTGCAGGAAAGGGAGGGAGGTGATCTCCACATTAGCTATTCTATAGGAGAGAGTAGTGAGCATGCTCTGTGACCTGTGCAGAAAAGGGAGGCAGGTGATCTCCCCATTACCTATTCTATAGGAGAGAGTAGTGAGCATGCTCTGTGACCTGTGCAGAAAAGAGAGGGAGGTGATCTCCACATTAGCTATTCTATAGGAGAGAGTAGTGAGCATGCTCTGTGACCGGTGCAGAAGAGGGAGGGAGGTGATCTCCACATTACCTATTCTATAGGAGAGAGTAGTGAGCATGCTCTGTGACCTGTGCAGAAAAGAGAGGGAGGTGATCTCCACATTAGCTATTCTATAGGAGAGAGTAGTGAGCATGCTCTGTGACCTGTGCAGAAGAGGGAGGGAGGTGATCTCCACATTACCTATTCTATAGGAGATAGTAGTGAGCATGCTCTGTGACCTGTGCAGTAAAGGGAGGGAGGTGATCTCCCCATTACCTATTCTATAGGAGAGAGTAGTGAGCATGCTCTGTGACCGGTGCAGGAAAGAGAGGGAGGTGATCTCCACATTAGCTATTCTATAGGAGAGAGTAGTGAGCATGCTCTGTGACCTGTGCAGGAAAGGGAGGGAGGTGATCTCCACATTAGCTATTCTATGGGAGAGAGTAGTGAGCATGCTCTGTGATCTGTGCAGAAAAGAGAGGGAGGTGATCTCCCCATTACCTATTCTATAAGAGAGAGTAGTGAGCATGCTCTGTGACCTGTGCAGGAAAGGGAGGGAGGTGATCTCCACATTAGCTATTCTATAGGAGAGAGTAGTGAGCATGCTCTGTGACCTGTGCAGAAAAGGGAGGCAGGTGATCTCCCCATTACCTATTCTATAGGAGAGAGTAGTGAGCATGCTCTGTGACCTGTGCAGAAAAGGGAGGGAGGTGATCTCCACATTAGCTATTCTATAGGAGAGAGTAGTGAGCATGCTCTGTGACCTGTGCAGAAAAGGGAGGGAGGTGATCTCACCATTACCTATTCTATAGGAGAGAGTAGTGAGCATGCTCTGTGATCTGTGCAGAAGAGGGAGGGAGGTGATCTCACCATTACCTATTCTATGGGAGAGAGTAGTGAGCATGCTCTGTGACCTGTGCAGAAAAGGGAGGGAGGTGATCTCACCATTACCTATTCTATAGGAGAGAGTAGTGAGCATGCTCTGTGACCTGTGCAGAAAAGGGAGGGAGGTGATCTCACATAACCTATTCTATGGGAGAGAGTAGTGAGCATGCTCTGTGACCTGTGCAGAAGAGGGAGGGAGGTGATCTCCCCATTACCTATTCTATAGGAGAGAGTAGTGAGCATGCTCTGTGACCTGTGCAGAAGAGGGAGGGAGGTGATCTCCCCATTACCTATTCTATGGGAGAGAGTAGTGAGCATGCTCTGTGACCGGTGCAGGAAAGAGAGGGAGGTGATCTCCACATTACCTATTCTATAGGAGAGAGTAGTGAGCATGCTCTGTGACCGGTGCAGGAAAGAGAGGGAGGTGATCTCCACATTAGCTATTCTATAGGAGAGAGTAGTGAGCATGCTCTGTGACCTGTGCAGAAGAGGGAGGGAGGTGATCTCCACATTAGCTATTCTATAGGAGAGAGTAGTGAGCATGCTCTGTGACCTGTGCAGGAAAGGGAGGTGATCTCACCATTACCTATTCTATAGGAGAGAGTAGTGAGCATGCTCTGTGACCTGTGCAGAAAAGGGAGGGAGGTGATCTCCCCATTACCTATTCTATAGGAGAGAGTAGTGAGCATGCTCTGTGACCTGTGCAGAAGAGGGAGGGTGGTGATCTCCACATTAGCTATTCTATAGGAGAGAGTAGTGAGCATGCTCTGTGACCTGTGCAGGAAAGGGAGGTGATCTCACCATTACCTATTCTATAGGAGAGAGTAGTGAGCATGCTCTGTGACCTGTGCAGAAAAGGGAGGGAGGTGATCTCCACATTACCTATTCTATAGGAGAGAGTAGTGAGCATGCTCTGTGACCTGTGCAGAAAAGGGAGGCAGGTGATCTCCACATCACCTATTGTATAGGAGAGAGTTGTGAGCATGCTCTGTGACCTGTGCAGGAAAGAGGGAGGTGATCTCCCCATTACCTATTCTATAGGAGAGAGTAGTAAGCATGCTCTGTGATCTGTGCAGAAGAGGGAGGGAGGTGATCTCACCATTACCTATTCTATAGGAGAGAGTAGTGAGCATGCTCTGTGACCTGTGCAGAAAAGGGAGGGAGGTGATCTCCACATTAGCTATTCTATGGGAGAGAGTAGTGAGCATGCTCTGTGATCTGTGCAGAAAAGAGAGGGAGGTGATCTCCCCATTACCTATTCTATAAGAGAGAGTAGTGAGCATGCTCTGTGACCTGTGCAGGAAAGGGAGGGAGGTGATCTCCACATTAGCTATTCTATAGGAGAGAGTAGTGAGCATGCTCTGTGACCTGTGCAGAAAAGGGAGGCAGGTGATCTCCCCATTACCTATTCTATAGGAGAGAGTAGTGAGCATGCTCTGTGACCTGTGCAGAAAAGAGAGGGAGGTGATCTCCACATTAGCTATTCTATAGGAGAGAGTAGTGAGCATGCTCTGTGACCGGTGCAGAAGAGGGAGGGAGGTGATCTCCACATTACCTATTCTATAGGAGAGAGTAGTGAGCATGCTCTGTGACCTGTGCAGAAAAGAGAGGGAGGTGATCTCCACATTAGCTATTCTATAGGAGAGAGTAGTGAGCATGCTCTGTGACCTGTGCAGAAGAGGGAGGGAGGTGATCTCCACATTACCTATTCTATAGGAGATAGTAGTGAGCATGCTCTGTGACCTGTGCAGTAAAGGGAGGGAGGTGATCTCCCCATTACCTATTCTATAGGAGAGAGTAGTGAGCATGCTCTGTGACCGGTGCAGGAAAGAGAGGGAGGTGATCTCCACATTAGCTATTCTATAGGAGAGAGTAGTGAGCATGCTCTGTGACCTGTGCAGGAAAGGGAGGGAGGTGATCTCCACATTAGCTATTCTATGGGAGAGAGTAGTGAGCATGCTCTGTGATCTGTGCAGAAAAGAGAGGGAGGTGATCTCCCCATTACCTATTCTATAAGAGAGAGTAGTGAGCATGCTCTGTGACCTGTGCAGGAAAGGGAGGGAGGTGATCTCCACATTAGCTATTCTATAGGAGAGAGTAGTGAGCATGCTCTGTGACCTGTGCAGAAAAGGGAGGCAGGTGATCTCCCCATTACCTATTCTATAGGAGAGAGTAGTGAGCATGCTCTGTGACCTGTGCAGAAAAGAGAGGGAGGTGATCTCCACATTAGCTATTCTATAGGAGAGAGTAGTGAGCATGCTCTGTGACCGGTGCAGAAGAGGGAGGGAGGTGATCTCCACATTACCTATTCTATAGGAGAGAGTAGTGAGCATGCTCTGTGACCTGTGCAGAAAAGAGAGGGAGGTGATCTCCACATTAGCTATTCTATAGGAGAGAGTAGTGAGCATGCTCTGTGACCTGTGCAGAAGAGGGAGGGAGGTGATCTCCACATTACCTATTCTATAGGAGATAGTAGTGAGCATGCTCTGTGACCTGTGCAGTAAAGGGAGGGAGGTGATCTCCCCATTACCTATTCTATAGGAGAGAGTAGTGAGCATGCTCTGTGATCTGTGCAGAAGAGGGAGGGAGGTGATCTCCACATTACCTATTCTATAGGAGAGAGTAGTGAGCATGCTCTGTGACCTGTGCAGAAGAGGGAGGGAGGTGATCTCCCCATTACCTATTCTATAGGAGAGAGTAGTGAGCATGCTCTGTGACCTGTGCAGGAAAGGGAGGGAGGTGATCTCCACATTAGCTATTCTATAGGAGAGAGTAGTGAGCATGCTCTGTGACCTGTGCAGAAGAGGGAGGGAGGTGATCTCCCCATTACCTATTCTATAGGAGAGAGTAGTGAGCATGCTCTGTGATCTGTGCAGGAAAGGGAGGGAGGTGATCTCCACATTACCTATTCTATAGGAGAGAGTAGTGAGCATGCTCTGTGATCTGTGCAGAAGAGGGAGGGAGGTGATCTCCACATTACCTATTCTATAGGAGAGAGTAGTGAGCATGCTCTGTGACCTGTGCAGGAAAGGGAGGGAGGTGATCTCCACATTACCTATTCTATAGGAGAGAGTAGTGAGCATGCTCTGTGACCTGTGCAGGAAAGGGAGGGAGGTGATCTCCACATTACCTATTCTATAGGAGAGAGTAGTGAGCATGCTCTGTGACCTGTGCAGAAGAGGGAGGGAGGTGATCTCCCCATTACCTATTCTATAGGAGAGAGTAGTGAGCATGCTCTGTGACCTGTGCAGAAAAGGGAGGGAGGTGATCTCCCCATTACCTATTCTATAGGAGAGAGTAGTGAGCATGCTCTGTGACCTGTGCAGAAAAGAGAGGGAGGTGATCTCCACATTAGCTATTCTATAGGAGAGAGTAGTGAGCATGCTCTGTGACCTGTGCAGAAAAGGGAGGGAGGTGATCTCCACATTACCTATTCTATAGGAGAGAGTAGTGAGCATGCTCTGTGACCTGTGCAGAAGAGGGAGGGAGGTGATCTCCACATTACCTATTCTATAGGAGAGAGTAGTGAGCATGCTCTGTGACCTGTGCAGGAAAGGGAGGGAGGTGATCTCCACATTACCTATTCTATAGGAGAGAGTAGTGAGCATGCTCTGTGACCTGTGCAGAAGAGGGAGGGAGGTGATCTCCCCATTACCTATTCTATAGGAGAGAGTAGTGAGCATGCTCTGTGACCTGTGCAGAAAAGGGAGGGAGGTGATCTCCACATTACCTATTCTATAGGAGAGAGTAGTGAGCATGCTCTGTGACCTGTGCAGGAAAGGGAGGGAGGTGATCTCCACATTACCTATTCTATAGGAGAGAGTAGTGAGCATGCTCTGTGACCTGTGCAGAAGAGGGAGGGAGGTGATCTCCCCATTACCTATTCTATAGGAGAGAGTAGTGAGCATGCTCTGTGACCTGTGCAGAAAAGGGAGGGAGGTGATCTCCACATTAGCTATTCTATAGGAGATAGTAGTGAGCATGCTCTGTGACCTGTGTGGAGCTCAATGTGCAGTGGAGGGGGACTACTGTGAGGACTACAAATAAATATTTTCATCAAGGACAGCACCAGCGTCCCACCTTCCGGAAGCGTCACCAGCGGTTCGACTCCTTCCCGCTGAAAGTCATAGGAATAAATACAGGCTTGCTGTACTAAGTGGCTTCTTATTGAGTTAAAGAATAGGACTTCTGGTGCTGGGAGGGATTTTGTGGGAGGGATTGCAGGTGGCTGATGTGGTTTGAAGCAGAGATCCTTGGAAGTTCAGTTTTTGCATTTTAGTTCTGCCATTTAAAACTTTTTTGATTCCTCTGCTTGATTAAGCGGAGAGGCCTGGGCAACCAGGTGCTATACATTGGACCCGTGAACTCTCCAGAGCTCGCTCTTCCTGAGGCTTACTGCACTAAGTGGCTTCTCATTCAGTGGAGCTTAAGACAAGGAGCAGGAAACTAAGGTTGGATGCAATGTCCTTGTGTGTTGTTGACTTGATTCCAGCTCGTCCTCCAACTGCAGCAGACAGGGTCTAAGTCTAACTCACATTTACTGTTTTACTTCTTTACTGTTCATCCCCATTAAACATGTGCTCCATGGACAATGCCACTAAGTGTGTGTCCTCTGCAGTTTCCGTGCCTTGAAGAGCCACACGAGGGTGAATATATTTGCACTAGATGCCATAATGTTGCACATTTGGAAGCCCAGATCTTGGATCTAAATAAGCAGCTTGAAATACTTAGGGGCTGTGGCGAAACCAACCTCGCCACGGTGTTTTGTAGGGGGCTGTTTGCCAGCCTCCTGCTCCAGGATTACGGCCCTTTGAGATACTTTTGCTAACTTTTAAACCCCTGAACCTATTCCAGGGAATTTTGGATAGGTTTGTCCCAAAGTTATACTGTTTAAATTGATGTAAGTTATATGTATGGACAATGTAACCTCACAAAGTTGTAACAACTTATAATAAGTGTAACTTGTCAGCTTGGGAGGAATATGCTGGGTGTGGTTCTATTGTCCCATTGTGTGTTTAAATGGTGATGTCTGTCCTGTTGTCTCCACATGTGTATTGGCGATCTCCCCTTTGTCCTGAGAGATAATTGGATTGCCCTTGGTTGTCTCTGGGACAGAGAGGAGGAAACCATGATGCATTGTGGGGGTGTGTTGTATCTGTCCTGTGTCGCAGTCTCCCTTCTGGTCCTCTAGGGGGCGTGAAAGATTGGTTGCTGTACTTGCATTGTGTGTGTTGTAAGATATTGATTGGTTGGATTTCAAAACCCGGTGGGCAGTACTATGTTTGGTTTTTATGAATAAAAGAGGCTGTACCTGAAGTACAGTGAGAGCACTGCTTGACCCTCAACACGGAGCCTTGTCTCGTCATTGGGGGGATTCCCTGTATGCTGTTGGAGACTGATTGCCAGGAGTGTAAGCTGACGGATACGCTTTTCCTGTTCGTCTGCTGACAGCTATTTGCGAGGTTCCAGTTTGGAGTGCTATTTTGTATCCAGTTCTGGAGGTTGGTGTTCTGCAGTAGCTGTGCCTGTCTCTCAGAAAGGGCATATCGCCTAAACAGATTTTAACCCCTTGCCTGCTGAAACGGTCCGTTACAGACACCACGAGGACTACAGTGAGACTGACACCACGAGGACTACAGTGAGACTGACACCACGAGGACTACAGTGAGACTGACACCACGAGGACTACAGTGAGACTGACACCACGATGACTACAGTGAGACTGACACCACGATGACTACAGTGAGACTGACACCACGATGACTACAGTGAGACTGACACCACGATGACTACAGTGAGACTGACACCACGATGACTACAGTGAGACTGACACCACGATGACTACAGTGAGACTGACACCACGATGACTACAGTGAGACTGACACCACGATGACTACAGTGAGACTGACACCACGATGACTACAGTGAGACTGACACCACGATGACTGCAGTAAGACTGACAGCACGAGGACTACAGTGAAAGTAAGGGTTAGGTAGTGTAGGGGATGTGACTATGTTCGGGAGAGACCTCCCAGCTGTTTTCTGTGCCCCTCACATGTTCTCATCCCATCATTTGTCAGGTTCAGGGGTCTCACCTCGGACTGTGGCCACTCTGGTCACCGGCTCCAGCCACGCGCCGTCACTATGTTCCCACTCCACGCTGCAGCCGGCCTCTTCACAAACAGCCTGAAAGAAGGGGCACCCTGCCAGCACCCCCGCAGACTTACAGAGCAGTACTGCCTCCTGACAGCCCTGTGCCCCACCGGAAGCAGCCCACCCAGCAAAGTCCAGAAAAGGGGCATCCTCCGCCAGCCAGTCCCGAGCCAGCTGCTGTAAGCGGCAACGAGGCAGGAGAAGCCTGAGATCACCGGGAGCCGTCAGCATCTGCGGAGGACAGTAATCATCCCTGACATCTCCTGATAGACTCCGCCTCCTTGTACCCCACACCCTGTCATCACCCCACAATTATAACACCCTGTCATCACCCCACAATTATAACACCCTGCACCCCACAATTATAGCACCCTGCACCCCACAATTATAGCACCCTGCACCCCACAATTATAACCCCCTGTCATCACCCCACAATTATAACCCCCTGTCATCACCCCACAATTATAACCCCCTGTCATCACCCCACAATTATAACACTCTGCACCCCACAATTATAGCACCCTGCACCCCACAATTATAACCCCCTGCACCCCACAATTATAACCCCTGCACCCCACAAGTTATAACCCCCTGTCATCACCCCACATGCTATAACCCCCTGCACCCCACACATTATAAACCCCTGCACCCCACACATTATAACACTCTGCGCCCCACACGTTATAACACTCTGCGCCCCACACGTTATAACACTCTGCGCCCCACACGTTATAACACTCTGCGCCCCACACATTATAACACTCTGCGCCCCACACGTTATAACACTCTGCGCCCCACACGTTATAACACTCTGCACCCCACACGTTATAACACTCTGCACCCCACACGTTATAACACTCTGCACCCCACAATTATAACACTCTGCACCCCACACGTTATATCACTCTGCACCCCACACGTTATAACACTCTGCACCCCACACGTTATAACACTCTGCACCCCACACGTTATAACACTCTGCGCCCCACAATTATAACACTCTGCGCCCCACACGTTATAACACTCTGCGCCCCACAATTATAACACTCTGCGCCCCCACAATTATAACACTCTGCACCCCACAATTATAACACTCTGCACCCCACACGTTATAACCCCCTGTCATCACCCCACATGCTATAACCCCCCTGCACCCCACACATTATAACCCCCTGCACCCCACACATTATAACACTCTGCGCCCCACACATTATAACCCCCTGCGCCCCACACATTATAACCCCCTGCACCCCACACATTATAACACTCTGCACCCCACACGTTATAACACTCTGCGCCCCACACATTATAACACTCTGCGCCCCACACGTTATAACACTCTGCGCCCCACACATTATAACACTCTGCACCCCACACGTTATAACACTCTGCACCCCACACGTTATAACACTCTGCGCCCCACACGTTATAACACTCTGCGCCCCACACGTTATAACACTCTGCGCCCCACACGTTATAACACTCTGCGCCCCACACGTTATATCACTCTGCACCCCACACGTTATAACACTCTGCGCCCCACACGTTATAACACTCTGCGCCCCACACGTTATATCACTCTGCACCCCACACGTTATATCACTCTGCACCCCACACATTATATCACTCTGCACCCCACACGTTATAACACTCTGCACCCCACACATTATATCACCCTGCACCCCACAATTATAACACTCTGCGCCCCACACATTATATCACTCTGCGCCCCACACGTTATATCACTCTGCACCCCACACGTTATATCACTCTGCACCCCACACATTATAACACTCTGCACCCCACACATTATATCACTCTGCACCCCACACATTATAACACTCTGCACCCCACACATTATAACACTCTGCACCCCACACATTATAACACTCTGCACCCCACACATTATATCACCCTGCACCCCACAATTATAACACTCTGCGCCCCACACATTATATCACTCTGCACCCCACACATTATATCACTCTGCACCCCACACGTTATAACACTCTGCACCCCACACGTTATATCACTCTGCACCCCACACATTATATCACTCTGCGCCCCACACATTATATCACTCTGCGCCCCACACATTATATCACTCTGCACCCCACACGTTATAACACTCTGCACCCCACACGTTATATCACTCTGCACCCCACACATTATAACACTCTGCACCCCACACGTTATAACACTCTGCACCCCACACGTTATAACACTCTGCACCCCACACATTATATCACTCTGCACCCCACACGTTATATCACTCTGCACCCCACACATTATATCACTCTGCACCCCACACGTTATAACACTCTGCACCCCACACATTATATCACTCTGCACCCCACACGTTATAACACTCTGCACCCCACACATTATATCACTCTGCACCCCACACATTATAACACTCTGCACCCCACACGTTATAACACTCTGCACCCCACACGTTATAACACTCTGCACCCCACACATTATATCACTCTGCACCCCACACATTATATCACTCTGCACCCCACACGTTATAACACTCTGCACCCCACACGTTATAACACTCTGCACCCCACACGTTATAACACTCTGCACCCCCACACATTATAAACACTCTGCACCCCACACATTATATCACTCTGCACCCCACACATTATATCACCCTGCACCCACAATTATAACACTCTGCGCCCCACACATTATATCACTCTGCGCCCCACACGTTATATCACTCTGCACCCCACACGTTATAACACTCTGCAACCCCACACGTTATATCACTCTGCACCCCACACATTATAACACTCTGCACCCCACACGTTATAACACTCTGCACCCCACACGTTATAACACTCTGCGCCCCACACGTTATAACACTCTGCGCCCCACACGTTATATCACTCTGCACCCCACACGTTATAACACTCTGCACCCCACACGTTATATCACTCTGCACCCCACACATTATATCACTCTGCACCCCACACGTTATATCACTCTGCACCCCACACATTATATCACTCTGCACCCCACACATTATATCACTCTGCACCCCACACATTATATCACTCTGCACCCCACACATTATATCACTCTGCACCCCACACATTATATCACTCTGCACCCCACACGTTATATCACTCTGCACCCCACACGTTATATCACTCTGCACCCCACACATTATATCACTCTGCACCCCACACATTATAACACTCTGCACCCACACATTATATCACTCTGCACCCCACACATTATATCACTCTGCACCCCACACGTTATATCACTCTGCACCCCACACGTTATATCACTCTGCACCCCACACATTATATCACTCTGCACCCCACACGTTATATCACTCTGCACCCCACACATTATAACACTCTGCACCCCACACGTATAACACTCTGCACCCCACACGTTATATCACTCTGCCACCCCACACGTTATAACACTCTGCGCCCCACACGTTATATCACTCTGCACCCCACACGTTATATCACTCTGCACCCCACACGTTATATCACTCTGCACCCCACACATTATATCACTCTGCACCCCACACGTTCTATCACTCTGCACCCCACACATTATAACACTCTGCACCCCACACATTATATCACTCTGCACCCCACACATTATATCACTCTGCACCCCACACATTATAAACCTCTGCACCCCACACGTTATAACACTCTGCACCCCACACGTTATATCACTCTGCACCCCCACACGTTATAACACTCTGCACCCCACACGTTATAACACTCTGCACCCCAACACGTTATATCACTCTGCACCCCACACGTTATAACACTCTGCACTCCACACGTTATTACACTCTGCACCCCACACGTTATAACACTCTGCACCCCACACGTTATAACACTCTGCACCCCACACGTTATATCACTCTGCACCCCACACATTATAACACTCTGCACCCCACACATTATAACACTCTGCACCCCACACGTTATATCACTCTGCACCCCACACATTATAACACTCTGCACCCCACACGTTATAACACTCTGCACCCCACACGTTATAACACTCTGCACCCCACACGTTATAACACTCTGCACCCCACACGTTATTACACTCTGCACCCCACACGTTATAACACTCTGCACCCACACATTATAACACTCTGCGCCCCACACGTTATAACACTCTGCACCCCACACGTTATTACACTCTGCACCCCACACGTTATAACACTCTGCACCCCAGACGTTATTACGTCCGGCACCCCACACATTATAACACTCTGCACCCCACACGTTATAACACTCTGCGCCCCCACACGTTATATCACTCTGCACCCCACACGTTATAACACTCTGCACCCCACACGTTATAACACTCTGCACCCCACACGTTATAACACTCTGCACCCCACACGTTATAACACTCTGCACTCCACACGTTATTACACTCTGCACCCCACACATTATATCACTCTGCACCCCACACGTTATAACACTCTGCACCCCACACGTTATAACACTCTGCACCCCACACGTTATAACACTCTGCACCCCACACGTTATATCACTCTGCACCCCACACGTTATAACACTCTGCACCCCACACGTTATAACACTCTGCACCCCACACGTTATAACACTCTGCACCCCACACGTTATAACACTCTGCACCCCCACACGTTATATCACTCTGCACCCCACACGTTATAACACTCTGCACCCCACACGTTATAACACTCTGCACCCCACACGTTATATCACTCTGCACCCCACACGTTATAACACTCTGCACCCCACACGTTATAACACTCTGCACCCCACACGTTATAACACTCTGCACCCCACACGTTATAACACTCTGCACCCCACACGTTATATCACTCTGCACCCCACACGTTATAACACTCTGCACCCCACACATTATATCACTCTGCACCCCACACATTATATCACTCTGCACCCCACACGTTATATCACTCTGCACCCCACACGTTATATCACTCTGCACCCCACACATTATATCACTCTGCACCCCACACATTATAACACTCTGCACCCACACGTTATATCACTCTGCACCCCACACGTTATATCACTCTGCACCCCACACGTTATATCACTCTGCACCCCACACGTTATAACACTCTGCACCCCACACATTATATCACTCTGCACCCCACACATTATATCACTCTGCACCCCACACGTTATAACACTCTGCACCCCACACATTATAACACTCTGCGCCCCACACATTATATCACTCTGCACCCCACACGTTATATCACTCTGCACCCCACACGTTATAACACTCTGCGCCCCACACATTATATCACTCTGCACCCCACACGTTATATCACTCTGCACCCCACACGTTATATCACTCTGCACCCCACACGTTATAACACTCTGCACCCCACACGTTATATCACTCTGCACCCCACACGTTATAACACTCTGCACCCCACACCTTATATCACTCTGCACCCCACACATTATATCACTCTGCACCCCACACATTATAACACTCTGCACCCCACACGTTATAACACTCTGCACCCCACACGTTATAACACTCTGCACCCCACACGTTATAACACTCTGCACCCCACACGTTATAACACTCTGCACCCCACACGTTATAACACTCTGCACCCACACATTATAACACTCTGCGCCCCACACGTTATAACACTCTGCACCCCACACGTTATTACACTCTGCACCCCACACGTTATTACACTCTTCACCCCACACGTTATATCACTCTGCACCCCACACATTATATCACTCTGCGCCCCACACGTTATTACACTCTGCACCCCACACATTATATCACTCTGCACCCCACACATTATATCACTCTGCACCCCACACGTTATATCACTCTGCACCCCACACATTATATCACTCTGCACCCCACACATTATATCACTCTGCACCCCACACATTATATCACTCTGCACCCCACACGTTATATCACTCTGCACCCCACACGTTATATCACTCTGCACCCCACACGTTATATCACTCTGCACCCCACACGTTATAACACTCTGCACCCCACACGTTATATCACTCTGCACCCCACACGTTATAACACTCTGCACCCCACACATTATATCACTCTGCACCCCACACATTATATCACTCTGCACCCCACACATTATAACACTCTGCACCCCACACGTTATAACACTCTGCACCCCACACGTTATAACACTCTGCACCCTACACGTTATAACACTCTGCACCCCACACGTTATAACACTCTGCACCCCACACGTTATAACACTCTGCACCCACACATTATAACACTCTGCGCCCCACACGTTATAACACTCTGCACCCCACACGTTATTACACTCTGCACCCCACACGTTATTACACTCTGCACCCCACACGTTATATCACTCTGCACCCCACACATTATATCACTCTGCGCCCCACACGTTATTACACTCTGCACCCCACACATTATATCACTCTGCACCCCACACATTATATCACTCTGCACCCCACACGTTATATCACTCTGCACCCCACACATTATATCACTCTGCACCCCACACATTATATCACTCTGCACCCCACACATTATATCACTCTGCACCCCACACGTTATATCACTCTGCACCCCACACGTTATATCACTCTGCACCCCACACGTATATCACTCTGCACCCCACACGTTATAACACTCTGCACCCCACACGTTATATCACTCTGCACCCCACACGTTATAACACTCTGCACCCCACACATTATATCACTCTGCACCCCACACATTATATCACTCTGCACCCCACACATTATAACACTCTGCACCCCACACGTTATAACACTCTGCACCCCACACGTTATAACACTCTGCACCCCACACGTTATAACACTCTGCACCCCACACGTTATAACACTCTGCACCCCACACGTTATAACACTCTGCACCCACACGTTATAACACTCTGCGCCCCACACGTTATAACACTCTGCACCCCACACGTTATTACACTCTGCACCCCACACGTTATTACACTCTGCACCCCACACGTTATATCACTCTGCACCCCACACATTATATCACTCTGCGCCCCACACGTTATTACACTCTGCACCCCACACATTATATCACTCTGCACCCCACACATTATATCACTCTGCACCCCACACGTTATATCACTCTGCACCCCACACATATATCACTCTGCACCCCACATTATATCACTCTGCACCCCACACATTATATCACTCTCAGCCACACATTATTATCATCTGCACCCCACACATATACACTCTGCACCCCCAACACGTTATATCCACTCTGAACCCCACAGTGATAACACTCTGCCACCCCACACGTTATAACAATCTGCGCCCCACACGTTATATCACTCTGCCACCCCACCACGTTATAACACTCTGCGCCCCACCACATTATATCACTGCTGCACCCCAACGTTTATAATAACTCTGCAACCCCACATTATATCACTTCTGCGCACCCACACGTTATTACACTCTGCACCCCACACATCTATAAACACATCTGCACCCCACACGTTATATCACTCTGCAGCACCCCCACGTATAACACTCTGCACCCCACACGTTATAACACTCTGCACCCACAGCACGTTTATAACCACTCTGCACCCCACACGTATAACCACCTTCTGCACCCCACACGTTTATAACACTCTGCACACCCCACCACGTTTATAACACTCTGCACCCCACACGTTATAACACTCTGCACCCCACACGTTATAACACTCTGCGCCCCACACGTTATAACCCCCTGCACCCCACACGTATAAACACTCTGCGCCCCACACGTTATAACACTCTGCACCCCACACGTTATAACACTCTGCGCCCCACACGTTATAACACTCTGCACCCCACACGTTATATCACTCTGCACCCCACACGTTATAACACTCTGCACCCCACACGTTATAACACTCTGCACCCCAGACTTTATTACGTCCGGCACCCCACACGTTATAACACTCTGCACCCCAGACTTTATTACGTCCGGCACCCCACACGTTATATCACTCTGCACCCCACACGTTATAACACTCTGCACCCCACACGTTATAACACTCTGCACCCCACACGTTATAACACTCTGCACCCCACACGTTATAACACTCTGCACCCCACACGTTATAACACTCTGCACCCCACACGTTATATCACTCTGCACCCCACACATTATATCACTCTGCACCCCAACACACTTATAACACTCTGCACCCCACACGTTATAACACTCTGCACCCCACACGTTATAACACTCTGCACCCCACACGTTATAACACTCTGCACCCCACACGTTATAACACTCTGCGCCCCACACGTTATAACACTCTGCGCCCCACACGTTATAACACTCTGCGCCCCACACGTTATAACACTCTGCTCCCCACACGTTATAACACTCTGCACCCCACACGTTATAACACTCTGCACCCACACGTTATATCACTCTGCACCCCACACGTTATAACACTCTGCGCCCCACACGTTATATCACTCTGCACCCCACACGTTATAACACTCTGCGCCCCACACGTTATAACACTCTGCACCCCACACGTTATATCACTCTGCACCCCACACGTTATATCACTCTGCACCCCACACATTATATCACTCTGCGCCCCACACGTTATAACACTCTGCACCCCACACGTTATATCACTCTGCACCCCACACGTTATAACACTCTGCTCCCCACACGTTATTACACTCTGCACCCCACACGTTATATCACTCTGCACCCCACACGTTATATCACTCTGCACCCCACACGTTATATCACTCTGCACCCCACACGTTATAACACTCTGCACCCCACACGTTATTACACTCTGCACCACACACGTTATTACACTCTGCACCCCACACGTTATATCACTCTGCACCCCACACGTTATAACACTCTGCACCCCACACGTTATAACACTCTGCACCCCACACGTTATAACACTCTGCACCCCACACGTTATAACACTCTGCACCCCACACGTTATAACACTCTGCGCCCCACACGTTATAACACTCTGCGCCCCCACACGTTATAACACTCTGCGCCCCACACGTTATAACACTCTGCACCCCACACGTTATAATCACTCTGCACCCCACACGTTATATCACTCTGCACCCCACACGTTATAACACTCTGCGACCCCCACACGTTATATCACTCTGCACCCCACACATTATATCACTCTGCACCCCACACATTATATCACTCTGCACCCCACACGTTATATCACTCTGCACCCCACACGTTATATCACTCTGCACCCCACACATTATATCACTCTGCACCCCACACGTTATAACACTCTGCGCCCCACACGTTATAACACTCTGCACCCCACACGTTATATCACTCTGCACCCCACACGTTATATCACTCTGCACCCCACACATTATATCACTCTGCACCCCACACGTTATATCACTCTGCACCCCACACGTTATATCACTCTGCACCCCACACGTTATATCACTCTGCACCCCACACATTATATCACTCTGCGCCCCACACGTTATTACACTCTGCACCCCACACATTATATCACTCTGCACCCCACACATTATATCACTCTGCACCCCACACGTTATATCACTCTGCACCCCACACGTTATATCACTCTGCACCCCACACATTATATCACTCTGCACCCCACACGTTATAACACTCTGCACCCCACACGTTATATCACTCTGCACCCCACACGTTATAACACTCTGCACCCCACACGTTATAACACTCTGCACCCCACACGTTATAACACTCTGCACCCCAGACTTTATTACGTCCGGCACCCCACACGTTACAGGCCTCCCCGTCCCTCGTCCTCACCTCGTGTTGTTTTCCTCCGTCTGTCGATTATAAAAGTGAGGAAACTTCTTGAAGGAAAAGGCAAACAGTGGTTACACATTGACAATTTTCAGGGGTCAAAGTTCAGAGGTCAATGATGAATAAAGGTAAATAAGAAAATGCTGGCTGCAGACTGGACGACCACTTTATTAGGGGGGTTACAAGTCCAGGGGGTAAAGCGAGAGGTCTCCTGGAGTTAGGCCCTCGTTAGAATGGGTGAGAGCAGCTGTGGACCATGTGGAGCGTCAGAGAGCTATAAGGATGTACGCTCGACCTGCCCGCCAAGGTCTAGGTGACCCCTACAGATCACACGTGCTCACTGTCCCTGGGCGGGACCATCATTCATCCTTGACAAGGCTTCTTCCACCTCCTTTTGCTCCACTCCCACTTACCTAAATTATCCACGTAGTGGATTCTCCACATGGTCCACACCATGGTCCATATCTTCACGTACAGCACTCCGCACCGCAGAGGTGCCTGTATTCATGTACCTACCCCTGTATCGTACAGATCTCAGGACTTTCAGAACTGAGTACACAGCCTGTGATGTATTGCTCCTATGCTGGGCAGGTATTTCTGTATATATTGTAGGCCGTCTACGAGGAGACTTCAGAGTCGGCCGTCTAATGGTCATCTCTGGAGCTCTCGGAAGAAAGATGCGTTCATTTGCCTCGGAATCCTGGACTGCCATGGTTTGACTGATTGTACTTCTTGGAGATTGCCTCCTACCACTGAGCACCAACTAAACCAGGGTGTCGACCAGAGGCTCCTGATCTGTGGTAGCTCCACGAGGTGATGAATACTGGTCACGTGGACCATTAGATGGAGGTCCTCACTACCATTCTCACCAGACCATGACTATACCACCCTGGTATTACTGTCCTTCTGTTACTGGAGGGATCAACCAGGCTGGGCTCAGTGCTTCTATTACTGGAGGGATCTACCAGGCTGGGCTCCGTGCTTCTATTACTGGAGGGATCTACCAGACAGGGCTCAGTGCTTCGGTTACTAGAGGGATCTACCAGGTTGGGCTCAGTGCTCCTGTTACTGGAGGGATCTACCAGGCTGGACTCAGTGCTTCTGTTACTAGAGGGATCAACCAAACCAGGCTGGGCTCAGTGCTCCTGTTACTGGAGGGATCTACCAGGCTGGGCTCAATGCTTCTGTTACTGGAGGGATCCACCAGACAGGGCTCAGTGCTTCTGTTACTGGAGGGATCTACCAGGTTGGGCTCAGTGCTCCTGTTACTGGAGGGATCTACCAGGCTGAGCTCTGTGCTTCTATTACTGGAGGGATCTACCAGGTTGGGCTCAGTGCTTCTGTTACTGGAGGGATCTACCAGGCTGGGCTCAGTGCTTCTGTTACTAGAGGGATCTACCAGGTTGGGCTCAGTGCTCCTGTTACTAGAGGGATCAACCAAACCAGGCTGGGCTCAGTGCTTCTGTTACTGGAGGGATCTACCAGGCTGGGCTCAGTGCTTCTGTTACTGGAGGGATCAACCAGGCTGGGCTCAGTGCTTCTGTTACTAGAGGGATCTACCAGGTTGGGCTCAGTGCTCCTGTTACTAGAGGGATCAACCAAACCAGGCTGGGCTCAGTGCTTCTATTACTAGAGGGATCTACCAGGCTGGGCTCAGTGCTTCTGTTACTAGAGGGATCAACCAAACCAGGCTGGGCTCCGTGCTTCTATTACTAGAGGGATCTACCAGGCTGAGCTCTGTGCTTCTATTACTGGAGGGATCTACCAGGTTGGGCTCAGTGCTTCTGTTACTGGAGGGATCTACCAGACTGGGCTCAGTGCTTCTGTTACTAGAGGGATCAACCAAACCAGGCTGGGCTCAGTGCTTCTATTACTAGAGGGATCTACCAGGCTGAGCTCTGTGCTTCTATTACTGGAGGGATCTACCAGGTTGGGCTCAGTGCTTCTGTTACTGGAGGGATCTACCAGGCTTAGCTCAGTGCTTCTGTTACTAGAGGGATCAACCAAACCAGGCTGGACTCAGTGCTTCTGTTACTGGAGGGATCTACCAGGCTGGGCTCAGTGCTTCTGTTACTGGAGGGATCAACCAGGCTGGGCTCAGTGCTTCTGTTATGGGAGGGACCTACCAGGCTGGGCTCAGTGCTTCTGTTACTAGAGGGATCTACCAGGTTGGGCTCAGTGCTCCTGTTACTAGAGGGATCAACCAAACCAGGCTGGGCTCAGTGCTTCTATTACTAGAGGGATCTACCAGGCTGGGCTCAGTGCTTCTGTTACTAGAGGGATCAACCAAACCAGGCTGGGCTCAGTGCTCCTGTTACTGAAGGGATCTACCAGGCTGGGCTCAGTGCTTCTGTTACTGGAGGGATCTACCAGGCTGGGCTCAGTGCTTCTGTTACTGGAGGGATCAACCAGGCTGGGCTCAGTGCTTCTGTTACTGGAGGAATCTACCAGGCTGGGCTCAGTGCTTCTATTACTGGAGGGATCAACCAAACCAGGCTGGGCTCAGTGCTTCTGTTACTAGAGGGATCTACCAGGTTGGGCTCAGTGCTCCTGTTACTAGAGGGATCAACCAAACCAGGCTGGGCTCAGTGCTTCTATTACTAGAGGGATCTACCAGGCTTAGCTCAGTGCTTCTGTTACTAGAGGGATCAACCAAACCAGGCTGGACTCAGTGCTTCTGTTACTGCAGGTATCAACCAGGCTGGGCTCAGTGCTTCTGTTACTGGAGGGATCTACCAGGCTGGGCTCAGTGGTTCTGTTACTGGAGGGATCAACCAGGCTGGGCTCAGTGCTTCTATTACTGGAGGGATCAACCAAACCAGGCTGGGCTCAGTGCTTCTATTACTGGAGGGATCTACCAGGCTGGGCTCTGTGCTTCTGTTACTGGAGGGATCAACCAAACCAGGCTGGGCTCAGTGCTTCTGTTTGTAACAGTCCTACAGGCTCACCTGTGTCAGAGGACCGCTGGCTGGAGGTAGGAGTGGAGCCCAGTGGCAAGGACCGCAGGCAGGTAGTAAGCGTGGTCAGACAATCCGGATGGCAACGGTGGTAGCAGTTCAGTAGGTAGGGATAAGGCAGAAGAGTAGTCGGTAGGCAATTCCTGGTCAGCAGTGGACTTCCAGCAGTAGCAAGCGCAACAGATGAGGAGAAGCTTGATCAAGGCTCAGGAGCTCAATAATCAGCAAGCTAGAGTGCAAGGGGCTGGACTTATATAGGGAAGTACCAGGTGTGGGGAATCAAGGGTGATGAGCAAGGCTTGGCAAGACTGAGGTTAACTAATAGGTTTCAGGGAGGAATGTCCAGAGAGGATGGTAGCCTAGTAAGCAGGGCTACTGCCTGGGATGTGGCTGGTCACGGGTTCGAATCCCGACAGTACTCCCCCCCTTCCAAGGTGACCTCCGGGCACCGCAGGGGCAGGCTTACCGGGGTGCCGTTGGTGGAACTCTTTTACCAGTCTGGGGGCGTGGACATTCTCTTCTGGCTCCCAGGAGTTATCCTCGGGAGGGTAACCCTCCCACCCAATTAGGTATTGTAGTCTTCCCCGGTGGATCCTGGAGTCGAGGATCTTTGCGACAACGTATTCTTCTTCACCCTGTACCCTCACGGGTGGTGGTGGGGGCGAGTGGCGGCCTGTGAAGGTGTTCTCCACGTATGGCTTGAGGAGAGAGCAATGGAAGACAGGGTGCACCCTAATGGAGTCCGGAAGGTCGAGCCGGAACGTGACCTCGTTGATTTGTGCGGTGATCCGGAACGGACCCATGTATCTTTGGGCAAATTTTTTGGAGGGGACCTTCAATCTGAGGTTCCTGGTGGACAGCCATACCTTGTCTCCCACATGGAAGCCCGGGGTGGGTTTGCGACGTCTGTCTGCTCCCTGTTTAAAGCGCCTCTGGGCAAGCTGGAGGTTGTCTATAATGTTCTCTTGTGCCTCCTGTAGGGTTGTTAGGCGTTCTACCACTGCTGGGAGGGTGGAGGCAACGGGTAGGTGGGGAATGAACACCGGGTGTGAGCCTGTGTTAGCAAAGAAGGGGCTGTGCTTGGTTGAGCTGTGCTCAGCATTGTTGTAGGCGAACTCGGCCGTGGGGAGATGATCAAGCCAGTCACCCTGCAGGTGGGAGCTGAAACAGCGTAGGTATTGCTCTAGGGTCTGATTAGTTCTCTCCGTCTGCCCGTTTGACTGAGGGTGGAAAGCAGAGGACAGGTTCACTTTAACCCCGAGCGCCAGGCAGAAGTTCTTCCAGAACTTTGAGGCAAATTGTACACCTCGGTCGGAGACCACGTCGTCCGGGATCCCATGCAGCCTGAAGACCTCTCTGAGAATAAGATCGGCCGTCTGTTTGGCTGTGGGTAGGCCTTTGTAGGGGATGAAATGGGCCATCTTGGTGAGACGGTCGACCACGACCAGGATGGTGTTCATCCCTTTTGAAGGAGGAAGGTCTACCACAAAGTCCATGGAGATCGAGCCCCAGGGGCGGGAGGGAATCGGGAGAGGTTGTAACAGACCCACGGGAGAGGAACGAGGAGTCTTATTGCGGGCACAGACCGTGCACGAGGAGATGTACCTCTTGATGTCCTCCCTGTATGTTGGCCACCAGAAGGAGCGGGAGAGAAGCTCCTGGGTCTTTCTTGTGCCAAAATGGCCGGCCACCTTGGAGTCATGGTTGAGTTTGAGCACTTCGAGCCGTGCGATTTCTGGTACATATAGTTGTAGGTCCTGATGAAACCAATAACCGTTCTTAAACGTAAGGCTGACATTGCCTGTGGGGTGGGAGAGGAAGGGGTCATTTTCATATCCTTCTTTGATTGTGCCCAGGAGTTCTTTAGAGTAGGTGGCCCCTACGACCCTTCTCTCGGGCAAGATGTTATTTTGGCCCTTGTTACTCTGTGAGGGCTCGGAAAACATTCTGGAGAGGGCGTCAGCCTTGCCGTTTTTTGATCCAGGGCGATAGGTGATGAGATAGTTGAAGCGGGAAAAGAATAGGCTCCATCTGGCCTGTCTGGCTGAGAGTCTCTTAGCGCTGCGGATGAACTCGAGGTTCTTGTGGTCAGTTAGTACGATTATGGGGTTGGTGGCTCCCTCCAGCAGGTGTCTCCACTCGGAGAAGGCATCCTTGATCGCCAGTAGTTCTTTGTTCCCGATGTCATAGTTCTTCTCAGAGGGGGACATCTGGCGGGAGAAATATGCGCACGGGTGTAATAGCATCCTCTCCCCTGTCCGTTGTGACAAAACTGCCCCCACCGCAGAGTCTGATGCATCCACTTCGACTGTAAATGGGAGCTCGGGGTTCGGGTGGATTAGGATTGGGGCAGAAGTGAAGAGGAGTTTCAACTTGGTGAAGGCCTCCTGGGCCTCGGGTGTCCAGGAGAAGGGGACTGCCTTCTTGGTGAGTTGGGTGATTGGTGCTATGACCTTGGAGAAGTTCCGGATAAACTTCCGATAGAAGTTGGCGAAGCCAATGAATCTTTGTATCTCCTTCTCGTTTTTCGGAACGGGCCAGTTCATCACAGCTTGGACCTTCCCCGGGTCCATACTTAGGCCCTCTGGGGAGATGATGTATCCGAGGAACTGAGTGGTGGTTCGCTCAAACTCGCATTTCTCTAGCTTGATATAGAGAGAGTTCTGTCTGAGCCTCTGCAGTACCCTGCGGACGTGTTCGCGGTGCTGCTCGAGGTCTTCAGAGAAGATCAAGATGTCGTCCAGGTAAACGACTACAAACAGATCCAGCATGTCCCTGAGGACGTCGTTAATGAAGTGCTGGAAGGTGGCGGGAGCATTGCAGAGTCCGAAAGGCATGACCAGGTACTCGAAATGACCATAACGTGTCCGGAAGGCGGTCTTCCATTCGTCCCCAGGGCGGATTCGGACGAGGTTGTAGGCCCCTCGAAGGTCAAGTTTGGTGAAGATCTTCGCTTCCCGGAGTCTCTCAAGGAGTTCGGAAATCAGTGGGAGCGGGTACCGTTTTTTTACGGTTATGTCATTAAGCTTTCTGTAGTCTATGCAGGGACGCAGGGAGGAGTCTTTTTTCTCTACGAAGAAAAAGGGGGCTCCCGCGGGAGAGGTGGAGGGCCGGATGAACCCCTTCCTCAGGTCCTCGTCCAGGTACTCTTTCAGAGCCTTGAGTTCAGGCTCTGAGAGGGAGTAGATACTGCCAAAGGGTATTTCGGCCCCGGGCAACAGCTCTATAGGGCAGTCGTAGGGTCGGTGTGGTGGCAGCTTGTCTGCGTTTTTCTTGTCGCAGACATCCTGGAACTCGCTGTATTGAGGGGGTAGCAGATCCTTGACAGATAGTTTTGAGATGGTGGTGTCTTCGGGTGGAAGGACGGGTTAGTGGGAGCAATTTAGCGTGCAGAACTCGGACGGGAATCGTATACAGCGGGTTTCCCAGTCCACCGAGGGGTTGTGGGTGGCCAACCATGGGATGCCCAAGATCACTGGGAACTTCGGGGAGGCGATCAGAGAGAAGTGGATCTTTTCACGGTGATCTGGTTCTATGAGGAGTTGTAGTTCGGTGGTCTCGTGAGTGGCCGGCCCCGAGGAGAGTGGGGATCCGTCGACGGTTTCCAGGTAAATGGGGGCTGCCTTGATTGTCAGTGAAAAATATTCTTTTCGCGGGCGAAGGTTAGGTCCATGAAGTTGCCTCCCGCCCCGGAGTCTAACATCGCTGAACAGGGGAGTTGTCGCCCCTCAATCTTGATGAGGATGGGGACGATGAAGTGGGATCCATGAGCCGCCGTGTTGTTATTTTCAGGGGCTGCTGGTGGGGTTGGAGTCTGTGGTTGCTCCTTTAGTTCCGTGACGGCAATAGTCTTTCGGATCTTATGAGGACATTTGATGGCAAAATGACCCGGCTCCCCACAGTAGAGGCAGAGGTTTTCGGCCAGCCGTCTCTCCTTCTCAGCTGTGGATAGAGACCTACGTAGAGCGTCGACCTGCATAGGTTCAGTTGCTGACCGGGGGTCGCGCTGGGCGGTGGAAGAGAAGGAATAAGTGGGTCTGTGGTCCAAGGACCAGAGTCTTTCTTTCTTCCTCTCGGAGAGTCTTTGATCTATCCGGATGCATAACTGAATGAAGTCATCCAGATTGTCCGGGGCCTCAACTCTGGCGAGTTCGTCCTTTATTAATTCGGATAGGCCTCGCCGCAATTGGCTCCTCTGTGCCGCTGGGTTCCAGGTGGTGTCCGTGACCCAACGGCGAAACTCAGCGGTGTATTCGGCGACGGAGCGTCTCCCTTGCCGCAGACTATGTAGTCGCGCCTCGGCTGTCGCACAGCGGTTGGGGTCGTCGAAGACTTGGCTCATTGCGGTGATGAAGTTGTTTAGGTTGTTCAGGAGCTGACTGTTAGTCTCCACGTATGGTGATGCCCATGCTAATGCTTCATCCGTCAGGAGATTGACCATGAATAGCACCTTCTTCTTCTCGGTGGTGAAGGGGGCCGGGTACATCTGAAAATAGATGCGGCATTGGTTTAGAAACCCCCGATACTGACGTCTATCACCGCCGAATCTTGGTGGGAGTGGCATGCGGGCGTCTGCAGCCGTGCCGCGGACGTCCAGGAGTTGCCTCTGTAGTTCAATAATCTCGCTCTGTTGGCTTTGGACTACGACTTGGAGCTGGGCAAATTTCTCCTGATATGTAGTACCAAATTCTTGAAGTTCAGAGACCTGCTTACGCAGAGTGGCCATTGCGGACTCCATAGTGTGGCTGATTATTCTGTAACAGTCCTACAGGCTCACCTGTGTCAGAGGACCGCTGGCTGGAGGTAGGAGTGGAGCCCAGTGGCAAGGACCGCAGGCAGGTAGTAAGCGTGGTCAGACAATCCGGATGGCAATGGTGGTAGCAGTTCAGTAGGTAGGGATAAGGCAGAAGAGTAGTCGGTAGGCAGGCGGTGGGTCAGGGACTGGCGGCAGTAAGCGTGGTCAGACAATCCGGATGGCAACGGTGGTAGCAGTTCAGTAGGTAGGGATAAGGCAGAAGAGTAGTCGGTAGGCAATTCCTGGTCAGCAGTGGACTTCCAGCAGTAGCAAGAGCAACAGATGAGGAGAAGCTTGATCAAGGCTCAGGAGCTCAATAATCAGCAAGCTAGAGTGCAAGGGGCTGGACTTATATAGGGAAGTACCAGGTGTGGGGAATCAACGGTGATGAGCAAGGCTTGGCAAGACTGAGGTTAACTAATAGGTTTCAGGGAGGAATGTCCAGAGCGGATGGTAGCCTAGTAAGCAGGGCTACTGCCTGGGATGTGGCTGGTCACGGGTTCGAATCCCGACACTGTTACTGGAGGGATCTACCAGGCTGGGCTCAGTGCTTCTGTTACTGGAGGGATCTACCAGGCTGGGCTCAGTGCTTCTGTTATTGGAGGGATCTACCAGGCTGGGCTCAGTGCTTCTGTTACTGGAGGGATCTACCAGGCTGGGCTCAGTGCTTCTGTTACTGGAGGGATCAACTGTAACGGACCGTTTCAGCAGACAAGGGGTTAAAATCTGTTTAGGCGATATGCCCCTTTCTGAGAGACGGGCACAGCTACTGCAGAACACCAACCTCCCGAACTGGATACAAAATAGCACTCCAAACTGGAACCTCGCAAATAGCTGCCAGCAGACGAACAGGAAAAGCATACAATCGGCTTACACTCCTGGCAATCAGTCTCCAACAGCATACAGGGAATCCCCCCAATAACGAGACAAGGCTCCGTCTTGAGGGTCAAGCAGTGCTCTGACTGTACTTCAGATACAGCCTCTTTTATTGATAAAAGCATAGTACTGCCCACAGGGTTTTGAAATCCAACCAATCAGTAATTCACAACACACACAATGTAAATACAGCAACCAATCGTTCCCGCCCCCTAGAGGACCAGAAGGGAGACTGCGACACAGAACAGATACAACACATCCCCACAATGCATCATGGTTTCCTCCTCTCTGCCTGGGAGACGACCGAGGGCAATCCAATTATCTCTCAGGACAAAGGGGAGATCACCAATACACATGTGGAGACAACAGGACAGGAATCACCACCCAAACACACAATGGGACAATAGAACCACACCCAGCATATTCCTCCCAAGCTGACAAGTTACACTTATTATAAGTTGTTATAACTTTGTGAGGTTACATTGTCCATACATATAACTTACATCAATTTAAACAGTATAACTTGGGGGACAAACCTATCCAAAATTCACTGGAATAGGTTCAGGGGTTTAAAAGTTAGTATGGGCCATAATCCTGAGGCAAGAGGCCTGTGGCGAAACCAACCTCGCCACTGGGTTTTGGAGAGGGCTGTTTAAAAGCCTCCTGCCCCAGGATTTTATTGCAACAGGAGGCTCACATTGTGCATTCACTTTCTTTACTACTCCCATTAGCAGCAAGAATAACTATTACAACTAGTGAAAAGAATTTTTTCAAGACAGGTATCGGATATGTAAATTAGGTAGTCCAGGTAGCCAATCAGAGACCTCCCTAATGTATATAAGGTGCTGTTGCTGTAGATT
Organism: Bufo gargarizans; assembly: GCF_014858855.1. Lineage (NCBI taxonomy): Eukaryota > Metazoa > Chordata > Amphibia > Anura > Bufonidae > Bufo > Bufo gargarizans. Next base: position 192,081,694 of record NC_058087.1, read on the forward strand.
CTGCCTCTTTCTTGCTGCTCCCTCAGAGAAAGATATGTATTCTTAATAGTAGCTTATTACGATTATAAGTTATTGTATTTAGAGCAAATTATAAGTCTTTTGCATTATTTTACCAGGACTGAGGTCCGGTATTGACACCATTAACAACGGCGCGTGTCCCCCGTTCAGCGGTGCGCATTGTATGCCGCCATTCATTATAATATTAATGAGGTGTTTCTTCTCCCTCCCATCTTCTATTTCGGCCCATGACACTATTTCCAGCCCCCAATACCTCTTAACGTGCCTCCGTCTCGTCCCCGGTCTCTGAACTCCTTCTCCTGCATTCAGCGCCGAAATCCCGTTTATCGCGAGATTGCGAGCGCTCCGGTCTTGTGACTGTGAGGTGATTGCGCGCGCTTTTCCAATTACCTCAGAGCGGCCAGTCACCTCACTGTACACAGTTTATGCCAACAGTTTTCTCCCAGATTATTAAAACAGATAATACACTTCATAACTAATTGTGAGTATACCCACACATTACACCACATTTACTTCAAAAATGTTTACACTTGCATACACTCAGGTAATTTATACTGGTCTGTATGTATTATACGGATTTAGTGTTTCCTGAATGCATGCATTAGTGTATATATGATTGTATATATATATATATGTTTATGAATAAAACTCTCATTTAAATCTTTTCCCATTTTTCCCTTTTCTATCCCTTATTTAGCAATATGAACCCCTGTGAAGAACAACCTAACCCCCAACCCACTCAACCAATACCCATTGATTATGAACTACTAATTTCGGATTCCATTCAACAAATGGTTGATCAATCCGTTTCTAAATCGGTATCAGTGGCAATACAATCAGCCATGGTATCTATTCAGGATTCCATCTCCAAATCTCTCTCCTTGGTAGTAAACCAAAGACCGCAAAATTATCCCTCTACTCCAACTGACAATTTCCTCTCAGCGGAAGACTCAGTTACGGAACTTGCCAAAGGTTTTAAAAAATCAGGCAAAGCAACCAAAAAGAGGAGATTTACAGATGACCCTAAACCCCATACCATGGGAAAGGGTCACAATCTCCAAGAATGTCCGCATAAACCTTGCGGTAACGATAACAGTGGCGAAAATCCCCACAAAGGACCCTCCACCCGGGAGGAGATTACCAATAGCCGGGTTATGACAGCCAGTAAGAGGGCTAAGTTTATCTCTTACAAAGAAATATCTTCCTCATCACATTCAGATGATTCTGATTCAGTGTTAAGAGATGAATTACCTTTTTTCTATGACGATGATTATACCGAGGATCCTGAGGAATCCTCTTCAAATAATCAAATCTCAGAATCCTTGATCCTAGATAGTCAGGGTATCCCCTTTTTCAACCCCGATCAAATAAAACACCCCAGGTCGGGCGAATGGGTTCCCCAACCTCAAATTTCCAAATTTTTGGCACAATGGGTCAATAAATCCCTAGATAGATCCTCCAGGAACAAACTAAAAGCCGAATGTCCCAGGCCTACTTTACCAAAGAAAAAATCCTTAACTCCAGAGTTAGACCCCATAATTTTTAAATATTTAAACAAAACGGGAAAAAATCCCAAAAGAGGTCTGGACAGATCTTTTAAACTATGCCAGGATAAACTTTTAGATTTATTAGGACCCCTCACAAAAATTTTAGACCTATCAGAACAGGCCGTTATTACAGTCGAGCCAGTAGACACATCAGTTCTACGTGGTTGGGCCCAAAGGGCCATCTGTTTTTTCGGAAACATCAACTCCGCCTTGAGTGCGGAAAGAAAAAGAAATATTCTGATGAAATTAGACCCTCAGCTCACCCATTTGGCCAATTCTGACCCCGATGAGTCTGCCGACGGTCTTCTTTTTGGAGATTCCCTCATTAAAGAAATAGGAAAATTCGTGGGAGTATTCTCCTCCCTAGATAAAGCCAAAACCTCCTTGAAAAAAGTAGGTCAACCCAAAAATTTTGGCAGGGCTGGGAAAGGCAGGGGCCGCTTTCCCAGCCGAACTTCACAGTTCAGACAGACCCAGCAGGCTCCCTTCCAATCAGACAGAACTACCACCTTCACACCGCACACCACACCTTTTTTCCCTACCAGAGGACGCCCATGGAGAACCCGAGGCCAACGAGGTTTCCCTAGATCCAGACCCTCATCAGGTAAGCTTTTCTATCCCAAACTATCCCCACTTCCCTCTAGGGGGAAGACTGAAACATTTTTTCCAAATATGGTCTTCTCTGACCTCAGACTTATGGATCCTGAACACTATCTCAGGATACCTGATAGATTTCCAATCTCTCCCCTCACAGAACCACATCCCTCAACCAATACATTTCTCGAATTTAGACCAAGACCTCATAGAGTCAGAGATACGAGATTTGCTCCACAAGGAAGCTATCATTCAAGTACCACACTTATCCCCAGGTTTCATCAGCAACATCTTTCTAATAAAAAAGAAAGACGGCAGTCACAGACCAGTCATAAACTTGAAAACTCTAAACAATTTCGTGACTTACCATCATTTCAAAATGGAGGGAATTCACCTTCTCAGGGATCTCCTACTTCCCCAAGATTGGCTAATAAAAATAGACCTAAAAGACGCTTATCTCACTGTACCCATTCACCATTCACATCAACCTTTCCTACAATTCTATTGGAACAATCAGAAATGGCAATTCACTTGTCTCCCGTTTGGCCTTTCATCAGCCCCCTGGTGCTTCACCAAATTAATGAAACCAGTGATATCTTCACTAAGATCCCGGGGTGTACGTCTAATCATATACCTAGACGACATCCTAATTATGGCACAAACACTCTCATTAATACTCACACATACTCAATGGACCATTTCTCTTCTAACCAATCTTGGTTTTCTAATCAACCACAAAAAATCTATCCTATCCCCTTCCAAAGAAATAGAGTTTTTGGGCTTCAACATCAATACACATTCGGCTCTGTTGAGTCTTCCTACAAAGAAGCTGACATTGATTCGAAGAGAAATCCGTTCTGTACTAAACAAACAAATAGTATCACTAAGGACCATTGCACGGATTGTAGGCCTCTTGTCGGCCTCCATACAAGCAATATTCCCCGCCCCATTACACTACAGAGCCCTTCAACGTTTAAAAACGCAACATTTACGAGAGGGATTACAATATTCAAGCAAAGTCCCACTATCCCTGGAAGCCAAAGAAGAACTTCTCTGGTGGCTTCAACATATTCAGATCTGGAATGGGAAAATGATATTCAACTCCCTACCAGATCTGATATTGGAATCAGACGCCAGCCTTTCGGGATGGGGCGCTCGCTGTGGCCCTTACTCCACAGGAGGAAAATGGTCAGACTCGGAATCTCAACTACACATCAATTGTCTGGAACTACTGGCGGCCTTTTTCGCCATGAAAAGTTTCGCAAAAGACAAATCACACTGCTGCATCCTCCTACGTATGGACAATATTGCAGCAGTTCAATACATCAACCGTTTCGGAGGCACCACCTCCAAGATTCTAACAGACATTGCCAAAGAATTCTGGCACTTCTGTCTAGACAGGGATATCACCTTAAAAGCAGAGTACCTCCCAGGTTTGATGAACTCAGTGGCCGATTGGAATTCCCGATACCTTTCGGATTCCAGCGACTGGCAATTACACCCGCTCATCTTTCAACAGATCAACAAATTATGGGGTCCCTTTCTCATAGATCTTTTTGCATCACGACTGAACACCCAACTCCCCAAATTCTTCAGCTGGCGTCCGGATCCAGAGGCCTTAGCCATAGACGCTCTCTGCCAAATTTGGCCACAGGAACGTCTCTACGCCTTTCCCCCATTTGCACTAATCCCCAGAGTCCTACTGCAGACGATGGCACAGAATTCCACATTAGTGATCATCACCCCATGGTGGCCGTCTCAGACATGGTTCCCCACACTACTCAGTCTGACGATAGACATCCCGAGGATTCTTCCTTCTCCACAAGATCTTCTCCGAGACCCTTCGGGACACCTACACCCCCTAATACTTTCGGAACATCTAACACTAATAGCTTGGCTGATTTCAGGCAACCAACAATCGATCTCGGATTTTCACAATCTACTATCGACATCCTCTCTGATGCATGGGCCCCGGGAACCAAAAAGGCTTATAGATCAGCCTGGAAAATTTGGCTTCATTGGTGCACTCAATGAGACTTGGATCCCATTCGAGCACCTATTACCCACATATTAAATTTCCTTTCGGAAGCTTTCAATATGGGGAAAGCCTATAGGACCATAAACCTTTACCGTTCCGCTATATCATCAGAACATACCCCTATTAACTCCATTCCAATCGGAAAACACCCGATGATTTGTAGGCTCATGAAAGGCATTCGTTTTAGAAATCCCCCAAAACCTAGGTACCATTCCACTTGGGATGTTACTTCCCTTCTAAACCTTTTTTCTAACTGGGAAGACAATGAACACCTTTCACTAAAATTACTCTCCTTTAAAATCACGACCCTCTTATGCCTCATATCCATAAAAAGAGTATCTGATGTTAGAGCCTTAGATATATCTCATAGATCCTTCACCCCTAACGGAGTAACTTTCCAAATAACGAGAAGAACCAAAACCAACCTACACACAGTGTTCTACCCGGCCTTCACTTCTAACGACAAACTATGCATTGTCCGCTGTTTAAAAACATACGAATCCATGACCCAATCTTTACGCTCTCCTCAATCTTCACAACTTCTTATTTCTTTTCGTAAACCACACCTTCCAGTATCTTCCCCTACACTAGCAAGATGGATTAAACTTACCATGCAAATGGCAGGGATTAATACTACAATATTTGGCCCACACTCTATCCGAGGGGCGGTTTCTACTAAAGCATTCCAAAAAGGAGCTTCTCTATCCGAGATTTTGAAGGCCGCGGACTGGTCTTCGGAATCCACTTTTAAAACATTTTACTTCAAACCTGACACTCATGTTTCCATGTCTATCATTGAAGGATAGTTATATCGTCTAGCATAAAGTTAGCTTTAAACTTGCACAATGTGAGCCTCCTGTTGCAATAAAATTGGAGATTTTCCTAGCTATTGTAACGGAAAATATGGATTTTATTGAAGACAGGAGGCGAACATTGTCCCACCCTTGTTTAACCCAAACCTAATCATCTTTCAAATATGTTTTTCTGTCTCTATAGCATACTAGGATATCTCTAATCCTCCATTCATCCTACACTGTTCCTGTTACTTCGAATTTCCTTCGTGTGAATCTACTCTTTATTCCTTTATGGTCAAGATCTGTTTAATTTCAAGTTACTTCATCGTGAGTCATCATCAAGAAAGAGGCAGAATCTACAGCAACAGCACCTTATATACACTAGGGAGATCTCTGATTGGCTACCTGGACTACCTAATTTACATATCCGATACCTGTCTTGAAAAAATTCTTTTCACTAGTTGTAATAGTTATTCTTGCTGCTAATGGGAGTAGTAAAGAAAGTTAATGCACAATGTGAGCCTCCTGTCTTCAATAAAATCCATATTTTCCGTTACAATAGCTAGGAAAATCTCCAATTATGGCCCATAGTAACTGTAAAGGAGAAGACAGACCGGCCGCACAGCTTAAATCTGTCTGTAGAATTGTATTTTATGTTATTATGCGTTCGGTTAAATTGTATGTTATGTGAGGGCACCCAGATAGCTAATATTATTGTATTCGTGTATTCTGAGTGCCAGTCACCTAATGATATGCACTCAGACTTGAGCTATCTGGGGATATGTTACATGTCTGTGTTTGCTGTGGGGGTGTGACATTGTGTGTTTGGGTGGTGATGTCTGTCCTGTTGTCTCCACATGTGTATTGGCGATCTCCCTTTGTCCTGAGAGATAATTGGATTGTCTTCGGTCGTCTCCCAGGTAGAGAGGAGGAAACCATGATGCATTGTGGGGATATGTTGTATCTGTTCTGTGTCGCAGTCTCCCTTCTGGTCCTCTAGGGGGCGGGAACGATTGGTTGCTGTATTTACATTGTGTGTTGTGAATTACTGATTGGTTGGATTTCAAAACCCTGTGGGCAGTACTATGTTTGGTTTTTATCAATAAAAGAGGCTGTACTTGAAGTACAGTCAGACCACTGCTTGACCCTCAACACGGAGCCTTGTCTCGTTATTGGGGGGATTCCCTGTATGCTGTTGGAGACTGATTGCCAGGAGTGTAAGCTGACTGTATGCTTTTCCTGTTCATCTGCTGACAGCTATTTGCGAGGTTCCAGTTTGGAGTGCTATTTTGTATCCAGTTCGGGAGGTTGGTGTTCTGCAGTAGCTGTGCCTGTCTCTCGGAAAGGGGCATATCGCCTAAACGGATTTTAACCCCTTGTCTGCTGAAACGGTGCCGTTACATGTATGTTCTGAGTCTCTCAGTCACAGATCACATGACCTGTACGTTCTGAATCTCTCAGTCACAAATCACATGACCTGTACGTTCTGAGTCTCAGTCACAGATCACATGACCTGTACGTTCTGAGTCTCAGTCACAGATCACATGACCTGTATGTTTTGAGTCTCAGTCACGGATCACATGACCTGTATGTTCTGAGTCTCTCAGTGACAGATCACATGACCTGTACGTTCTGAGTCTCAGTGACAGATCACATGACCTGTACGTTCTGAGTCTCAGTCACGGATCACATGACCTGTACGTTCTGAGTCTCAGTCACGGATCACATGACCTGTACGTTCTGAGTCTCAGTCACGGATCACATGACCTGTACATTCTGAGTCTCAATCACGGATCACATGACCTGTACGTTCTGAGTCTCAGTCACGGATCACATGACCTGTACGTTCTGAGTCTCAGTCACGGATCACATGACCTGTACGTTCTGAGTCTCAGTCACGGATCACATGACCTGTACGTTCTGAGTCTCAGTCACGGATCACATGACCTGTACCTTCTGAGTCTCAGTCACGGATCACATGACCTGTACTTTCTGAGTCTCAGTCACGGATCACATGACCTGTACGTTCTGAGTCTCAGTCACGGATCACATGACCTGTACGTTCTGAGTCTCAGTCACGGATCACATGACCTGTACGTTCTGAGTCTCTCAGTCACGGATCACATGACCTGTACGTTCTGAGTCTCAGTCACGGATCACATGACCTGTACGTTCTGAGTCTCAGTCACGGATCACATGACCTGTATGTTCTGAGTCTCAGTCACGGATCACATGACCTGTACATTCTGAGTCTCAGTCACGGATCACATGACCTGTACGTTCTGAGTCTCAGTCACAGATCACATGACCTGTACGTTCTGAGTCTCAGTCACGGATCACATGACCTGTACGTTCTGAGTCTCAGTCACGGATCACATGACCTGTACGTTCTGAGTCTCTCAGTCACGGATCACATGACCTGTATGTTCTGAGTCTCTCAGTCACGGATCACATGACCTGTATGTTCTGAGTCTCAGTCACGGATCACATGACCTGTATGTTCTGAGTCTCAGTCACGGATCACATGACCTGTACATTCTGAGTCTCAGTCACGGATCACATGACCTGTACGTTCTGAGTCTCAGTCACGGATCACATGACCTGTACGTTCTGAGTCTCAGTCACAGATCACATGACCTGTACGTTCTGAGTCTCAGTCACGGATCACATGACCTGTATGTTCTGAGTCTCAGTCACAGATCACATGACCTGTACGTTCTGAGTCTCAGTCACGGATCACATGACCTGTACGTTCTGAGTCTCAGTCACAGATCACATGACCTGTACGTTCTGAGTCTCAGTCACGGATCACATGACCTGTATGTTCTGAGTCTCTCAGTCACGGATCACATGACCTGTACGTTCTGAGTCTCAGTCACGGATCACATGACCTGTACGTTCTGAGTCTCAGTCACGGATCACATGACCTGTACGTTCTGAGTCTCAGTCACGGATCACATGACCTGTACGTTCTGAGTCTCAGTCACGGATCACATGACCTGTACGTTCTGAGTCTCTCAGTCACAGATCACATGACCGGTACGTTCTGAGTCTCTCAGTCACAGATCACATGACCGGTACGTTCTGAGTCTCAGTCACGGATCACATGACCTGTACGTTCTGAGTCTCAGTCACGGATCACATGACCTGTACGTTCTGAGTCTCAGTCACGGATCACATGACCTGTACGTTCTGAGTCTCAGTCACGGATCACATGACCTGTACGTTCTGAGTCTCAGTCACGGATCACATGACCTGTACCTTCTGAGTCTCAGTCACGGATCACATGACCTGTACTTTCTGAGTCTCAGTCACGGATCACATGACCTGTATGTTCTGAGTCTCTCAGTCACGGATCACATGACCTGTACGTTCTGAGTCTCAGTCACGGATCACATGACCTGTACGTTCTGAGTCTCAGTCACAGATCACATGACCTGTATGTTCTGAGTCTCAGTCACGGATCACATGACCTGTATGTTCTGAGTCTCAGTCACGGATCACATGACCTGTATGTTCTAAGTCTCTCAGTCACGGATCACATGACCTGTACGTTCTGAGTCTCAGTCACAGATCACATGACCTGTACGTTCTGAGTCTCAGTCACGGATCACATGACCTGTATGTTCTGAGTCTCAGTCACGGATCACATGACCTGTATGTTCTGAGTCTCAGTCACGGATCACATGACCTGTATGTTCTGAGTCTCTCAGTCACGGATCACATGACCTGTACGTTCTGAGTCTCAGTCACAGATCACATGACCTGTATGTTCTGAGTCTCAGTCACGGATCACATGACCTGTATGTTCTGAGTCTCTCAGTCACGGATCACATGACCTGTACGTTCTGAGTCTCAGTCACGGATCACATGACCTGTACGTTCTGAGTCTCAGTCACGGATCACATGACCTGTATGTTCTGAGTCTCAGTCACGGATCACATGACCTGTATGTTCTGAGTCTCAGTCACGGATCACATGACCTGTATGTTCTGAGTCTCTCAGTCACGGATCACATGACCTGTACGTTCTGAGTCTCAGTCACAGATCACATGACCTGTATGTTCTGAGTCTCAGTCACGGATCACATGACCTGTATGTTCTGAGTCTCTCAGTCACGGATCACATGACCTGTACGTTCTGAGTCTCAGTCACAGATCACATGACCTGTACGTTCTGAGTCTCAGTCACAGATCACATGACCTGTACGTTCTGAGTCTCAGTCACGGATCACATGACCTGTACGTTCTGAGTCTCAGTCACGGATCACATGACCTGTATGTTCTGAGTCTCAGTCACGGATCACATGACCTGTACGTTCTGAGTCTCAGTCACAGATCACATGACCTGTACGTTCTGAGTCTCAGTCACAGATCACATGACCTGTACGTTCTGAGTCTCAGTCACAGATCACATGACCTGTACGTTCTGAGTCTCAGTCACGGATCACATGACCTGTATGTTCTGAGTCTCAGTCACAGATCACATGACCTGTACGTTCTGAGTCTCAGTCACGGATCACATGACCTGTACGTTCTGAGTCTCAGTCAAGGATCACATGACCTGTACGTTCTGAGTCTCAGTCACAGATCACATGACCTGTACCTTCTGAGTCTCTCAGTCACAGATCACATGACCTGTACGTTCTGAGTCTCAGTCACGGATCACATGACCTGTACGTTCTGAGTCTCAGTCACGGATCACATGACCTGTACGTTCTGAGTCTCAGTCACGGATCACATGACCTGTACGTTCTGAGTCTCAGTCACGGATCACATGACCTGTACGTTCTGAGTCTCAGTCACGGATCACATGACCTGTATGTTCTGAGTCTCAGTCACAGATCACATGACCTGTACCTTCTGAGTCTCAGTCACAGATCACATGACCTGTATGTTCTGAGTCTCTCAGTCACGGATCACATGACCTGTACGTTCTGAGTCTCAGTCACGGATCACATGACCTGTATGTTCTGAGTCTCAGTCACAGATCACATGACCTGTACGTTCTGAGTCTCAGTCACGGATCACATGACCTGTATGTTCTGAGTCTCAGTCACAGATCACATGACCTGTACGTTCTGAGTCTCAGTCACGGATCACATGACCTGTACGTTCTGAGTCTCAGTCACGGATCACATGACCTGTATGTTCTGAGTCTCAGTCACGGATCACATGACCTGTACGTTCTGAGTCTCAGTCACGGATCACATGACCTGTACGTTCTGAGTCTCAGTCACAGATCACATGACCTGTACGTTCTGAGTCTCAGTCACGGATCACATGACCTGTACGTTCTGAGTCTCAGTCACGGATCACATGACCTGTACGTTCTGAGTCTCAGTCACAGATCACATGACCTGTACGTTCTGAGTCTCAGTCACAGATCACATGACCTGTACGTTCTGAGTCTCAGTCACAGATCACATGACCTGTACGTTCTGAGTCTCAGTCACGGATCACATGACCTGTACGTTCTGAGTCTCAGTCACGGATCACATGACCTGTACGTTCTGAGTCTCAGTCACGGATCACATGACCTGTACGTTCTGAGTCTCAGTCACAGATCACATGACCTGTACGTTCTGAGTCTCAGTCACAGATCACATGACCTGTACGTTCTGAGTCTCAGTCACGGATCACATGACCTGTACGTTCTGAGTCTCAGTCACGGATCACATGACCTGTACGTTCTGAGTCTCAGTCACAGATCACATGACCTGTACGTTCTGAGTCTCTCAGTCACGGATCACATGACCTGTACCTTCTGAGTCTCAGTCACAGATCACATGACCTGTATGTTCTGAATCTCTCAGTCACGGATCACATGACCTGTACCTTCTGAGTCTCAGTCACAGATCACATGACCTGTATGTTCTGAGTCTCAGTCACGGATCACATGACCTGTACGTTCTGAGTCTCAGTCACAGATCACATGACCTGTACGTTCTGAGTCTCAGTCACAGATCACATGACCTGTACGTTCTGAGTCTCAGTCACGGATCACATGACCTGTACGTTCTGAGTCTCTCAGTCACGGATCACATGACCTGTACCTTCTGAGTCTCAGTCACAGATCACATGACCTGTATGTTCTGAATCTCTCAGTCACGGATCACATGACCTGTACCTTCTGAGTCTCAGTCACAGATCACATGACCTGTATGTTCTGAGTCTCTCAGTCACGGATCACATGACCTGTACGTTCTGAGTCTCAGTCACGGATCACATGACCTGTATGTTCTGAGTCTCAGTCACGGATCACATGACCTGTACGTTCTGAGTCTCAGTCACGGATCACATGACCTGTATGTTCTGAGTCTCAGTCACGGATCACATGACCTGTACGTTCTGAGTCTCAGTCACGGATCACATGACCTGTACGTTCTGAGTCTCAGTCACGGATCACATGACCTGTATGTTCTGAGTCTCAGTGCTCATTGATATAATAGTGTCAGATGTATAATATGTGGGAGGGGCATGTGAGCACCATCTGTAATAAGCCCCGCCCATGAACACAGGGGTTAGTCCCGCCCATCACCAGTGACACTGGATCTAGGAGTCTGAGAGGAGACGGACAGTTTCCATGGAGATAGTAACGCCTTTTTTTGTGACGCCTAATAATGAATTCACGCGATCACGTGACCGGTTGTGTACGGATGTCGCTCATTGGCGCGGTGTTTTAAACGAAGTATTGGCCCCGCCTCCTGCATGTGATCGCTGCTAGTGCACGTGTAAGAGGCTGGGGGTGCGGGGAGGATGGCGGAGGTTCGGGGTCCGTGTGAGGGGGTTCGGGGTCTGTGAGGAGGGTGGCGGGGGTCTGTGGTCCGTGCGAGGAGGGTGGCGGGGGTCTGTGGTCCGTGTGAGGAGGGTGGCGGGGTCCGTGCGAGGAGGGTGGCGGGGGTCTGTGGTCCGTGCGAGGAGGGTGGCGGGGGTCCGTGCGAGGAGGGTGGCGGGGGTCCGTGTGAGGGGGTTCGGGGTCTGTGAGGAGGGTGGCGGGGGTCTGTGGTCCGTGCGAGGAGGGTGGCGGGGGTCTGTGGTCCGTGCGAGGAGGGTGGCGGGGGTCTGTGGTCCGTGTGAGGAGGGTGGCGGGGGTCTGTGCGAGGAGGGTGGCGGGGGTCTGTGGTCCGTGCGAGGAGGGTGGCGGGGGTCTGTGGTCCGTGTGAGGAGGGTGGCGGGGTCCGTGCGAGGAGGGTGGCGGGGGTCTGTGGTCCGTGCGAGGAGGGTGGCGGGGGTCCGTGCGAGGAGGGTGGCGGGGGTCCGTGCGAGGAGGGTGGCGGGGGTCCGTGCGAGGAGGGTGGCGGGGGTCCGTGCGAGGAGGGTGGCGGGGGTCCGTGCGAGGAGGGTGGCGGGGGTCCGTGTGAGGGGGTTCGGGGTCTGTGAGGAGGGTGGTGGGGGTTCGGGTCCGTGTGAGGAGGGTGGCGGGGGTCTGTGGTCCGTGTGAGGAGGGTGGCGGGGTCCGTGCGAGGAGGGTGGCGGGGGTCTGTGGTCCGTGTGAGGAGGGTGGCGGGGGTCCGTGTGAGGAGGGTGGCGGGGGTCTGTGGTCCGTGTGAGGAGGGTGGCGGGGGTCCGTGTGAGGAGGGTGGCGGGGGTCTGTGGTCCGTGTGAGGAGGGTGGCGGGGGTCTGTGGTCCGTGTGAGGAGGGTGGCGGGGTCCGTGCGAGGAGGGTGGCGGGGTCTGGCGAGAGGGGGGGGTCTGTGGTCCGTATGAGGAGGGTGGCGGGGGTCCGTGTGATGAGGGTGGCGGGGGTCTGTGGTCCGTGCGAGGAGGGTGGCGGGGGTCTGTGGTCCGTGTGATGAGGGTGGCGGGGGGTGCGGGGTCCGTGCGAGGAGGATGTTGGGGGTCCGTGCGAGGAGGATGTTGGGGGTCTGTGCGGGGAGGATGGCGGGGGTCTGTGGTCCGTGTGATGAGGGTGGCGGGGGGTGCGGGGTCCGTGCGAGGAGGATGTTGGGGGTCCGTGCGAGGAGGATGTTGGGGGTCCGTGCGAGGAGGATGTTGGGGGTCTGTGCGGGGAGGATGGCGGGGGTCCGTGTGGGGAGAATGGCGGGGTGTTCAATGTCTTTGTGAGGAGAATGGCGGGGTCCGTGCGAGGAGGGTGGCGGGGGTCTGTGGTCCGTATGAGGAGGGTGGCGGGGGTCCGTGCGAGGAGGGTGGCGGGGGTCTGTGGTCCGTGCGAGGAGGGTGGCGGGGGTCTGTGGTCCGTGTGAGGAGGGTGGCGGAGGATGTTGGGGGTCCGTGCGAGGAGGATGTTGGGGGTCCGTGCGAGGAGGATGTTGGGGGTCCGTGCGAGGAGGATGTTGGGGGTCCGTGCGAGGAGGATGTGGGGTCCGTGCGGGGAGGATGTTGGGGGTCCGTGCGGGGAGGATGGCGGGGGTCCGTGTGGGGAGAATGGCGGGGTGTTCAATGTCTTTGTGGGGAGAATGGCGGGGGGTGCGGGGTCCGTGCGAGGAGGATGTTGGGGGTGGCTGTGTCTGGGGATTGTGGGGGTTGTAGAGGTTTGAGTACAACTGGGGATGGTGTGGTGATAATGTTGGGGGCCCTTGTGTCCGGGGTGGTCTATGGCGCTGTGGGGGTTCCCTTGTCTGCACCCCCGGTTGTAATGGCGTCTTTTTTCCCCCTCAGGTCTCCAGAACACGATGAGTGACCCCCGGACAGAATTCTGCTTCAGCGATTCCCCAAGCATGGAGGACATGTGAGGAGGTGTTGGGGATTGGGGCCTCCATGTCCCGGCCAATGTAGTCCTGACCCCGCGCCCTCTGGTGCTCCCTCATGGGTCCCCCAGGGGTGGTTGGGCCCCCGATAGCACAGGTCGCTGTGATTTGATGTCTCGGTAGTGACGGCGTGCGTCTTCTCCTCCACAGTCGCCGCCTCCAGTCCTGCTTCACAGCTGAGAGAGACTGGAATAAGTTTCATCAACCCAGGAACCTTCTGCTCGCTCTGGTCGGGGAAGTCGGAGAGTTGGCCGAACTCTTGTAAGCATTCACTGTGTCTGTAAATGGAAGGGGTGTCAATACATCTGCAAAATTGGTTAGCAGCTTGGGGCCTGTAAGTGGTGGCATGTTGGGGAGCCTAGTCTTGTGGGAGTAGTGGGCATGTCAAGGGGTCAGATCCTGAGCGGTTATATGTTTAGGGGGCTCAGTCTCTGAGAGATCCTGGGATGTTGGGGGCCTCATCTCCTGTGTGTGATGGGGTGCCGAGGCTTGGGTCTGCTGTAGGTGGTCGTGGGTCTCGTATCTGTAAATTGCCTTTGTCTCTGCAGTCAGTGGAGGGGAGAGGTCTCAGAAGGCCTCCCTGATTGGACACCATCTCAGAAAGAGTCTCTTCGCCATGAGCTGAGCGATGTCCTCATTTACCTCCTGGAACTAGCGGAGAAGTGTCACGTGGATCTTCCCCGCGCCGTCCTCACCAAGATGGAGCTGAATGCCAAGAAGTATCCAGTGGATCGGGTGCAAGGCAGTGCCAAGAAATACACAGAGTACAGGGAGGAGGAGCAGGCCAGCAGCGGGGGGCCTCAGCAGGGTTAGGAGCCCCCGGTATATCGTGGACTGGTGCCCCCCCCACATGTCCTCAGAAGGTCCTCCTTTTAGGTTTTATCTGTACAGTTTAGTGGTTTTTATTCTCCTAAGTTGCAAATATGAGAAGTGAAGTCTAATCCGGGACAGGAAGCGGCTTCTCGACCTTCTCGGTGGTTGCGGTCACCCTCATCGCTGCTGAGCTGTCACAGGAAGCAGCTTCATCTTCAGAGCACTTGGTGGTCATCCTGTGCCTTGTCCTGTGAGCTGACTCTTCACTGACGGTTGTGATGTCTTTAGGCATCAGCACCCCCATTAGACACTGCAGCTGACTCGGTCTGGAGTATGGTATAGGGGGGGATTGTGGAAATGTAGCCATTTTGGGGCCTGGTGCGAGCCCTTCATGTTCTGACTGATTTTATTACCTGCATTAAATCGCTTGATCTCAGCAGGTTGTGGGTTCCATCTTCACGTGCAGGAGACCACCGGCTGTAGAAGGCCCCCGGCGCCTTGCTTGATGTGCACGGTATCGCCGGTTTTGCTGTGGTGCTCTCCCTGTGTTGAGCTTTGGGTATTTTCACAGCACATTCTGTTCTGATGAGACGTGTGGCCCTTGTGTCCAGCAGACAAACTGCCGCCACCACCACAACATCCGTACAGCAAAATGCAGGCTTTACCCTGCGCATCGCGAAACGCAGCATCGTCCGCCCGTAAGAACGGTTAAAACCAACAACCACCCTGCAGTGTGCATCCGAAGCTCCAGGCGGTCAGTGTGGAGGCCTCATGCCCCTTAGGGCTCTTTACACGAGCGCGTCCCTTAGTGTGAGAGGGATCGTGCGCTCTGGACTCAGGAAGGGCGCGGTATTATGATTGGTGACCTCACCGCTCCCGCTGCAAGGACACGCTCGTGTGGAAGAGCCTTTAGAGCAGGCATGTCCTAAGTGCGGCCCTCCAGCTGTTGCAAAACTACAACTCCCAGCATGCCTAGATGGCTTACAGCTATTAGGGCATGCTGAGAGTTGTAGTTTTGCAACAGCTGGAGGGCCGCAGTTTGGACATGCCTGCTTCAGAGGCTATCTACACTTGATGATGGGGCAATTATTTTTATTTTTTTATTGTATTCACTATGAGCTAAAAATACATTTTTTTTTTTTTATATATTTTTTTCAATTGGACTTTATAAAAAATCTGCAGTCTTATTTCAGCACAGAGCGGCCGCCGTGCTGTAGAGCAGGGGTGGCCCACCCGAGGCTACAACTCCCAGCATTGTGGCTTTACCGCAGGTTGTGCGCCCCTTGGATTTTCTGTCCGCTGGGGAGCTGGCGGCTCCTTGTATCTGCTCTCCGACCTCCTAAACACTCATTATTTTTATTAAATAGAAAAAATTATTTTTAGCCCCGAATTGGGAAAATGCAGTCATTAAAAAAAAAATAATAATCCCCTAGCGGTGTACGTGGCCTTTACCTCATGGACCCGGCATCTGCCCAGTGTCACTTTGTGGTGGTAACTATGAAACGCGTTGCCCTCTCCGGCCGTCCTGAGAACATACTGTGCTTCATGACACTGGTAGAATGGAGGGGGAAATACCAAATTTGGAAAAATTTTCAAATTTCAAAGTTTCAATTTCTCTACTTGTACCTCCAAAAATGGTGCCTTTCCATTCCCCGTGAGCCTACTTCATGTTTGGGTCATTTTGGGGATGTTACAAGGTTTAGAAGCAAATCGTGAAGTCACTTAGCGAGGCCTACATAATAGAAACCACCCGAAAGTGACCCCATTCTAGAAACTGCACCCCTCAAGGTATTCAAAACTGATTTTACAAACTTTATTAACCCTTTAGGTTTTCCACAAGAATTAAAGGGAACCTGTCCCCGGGATTGTGTGCATAGAGCTGAGGACATGGGTTGCTAGATGGCCGCTAGCACATCCGCAATACCCAGTCCCCATAGCTCTGTGTGCTTTTATTGTGTAAAAAAAACAAAACGACTTGATCCGTATGCAAGTTACCCTGAGATGTGTCCTGTACGTGAGATGAGTCCAGCACCGCCCCAGAATCTCCTCCTTGCTCCCCGACGTCAGACAGCCAGAGCGCCGTAATAGCTCGCGCACGCGCTGTTCTTTCCCTGAGGCTGATGCCAGCACAGGGAAGGAACACTGAGGACACCGCGCATGCGCTAGCTGACGCAGCGTGAGATTACGGCTGTCTGACGTCGGGGACTAAGATTCTGAGGATTTGGGGGCGGTGCTGCGCTCCTTCACGCTGGACTCCTCTCGCATACAGGACTTATCTCAGGGTAATTGCATATGGATCAAATCCGTTTTTTCTCCACAATAAAAGCACACAGAGCTATGGGGACTGGGTATTGCAGATGTGCTGGCGGCCATCCAGCAACCAATGTCCTCAGCTCTATACACACAATCCCGGGGACAGGTTCCCTTTAATGGAAAATAGAGAGAATTTCAAAATTTCACTTTTTGGCAGATTAGTTTTTATTTTTTCCAGTTACAAAGCAAGGGTTAACAACCAAACTCAGTATTTCTGGCCCTGATGCTGTAGTTTACAGAAACACCCCATATGTGGTCGTAAACCGCTGTACGGGCACACGGCAGGGCGCAGAGGGAAAGGAACGCCATACGGTTTTTGAAGGCAGACTTTGCTGGACTGGTTTATTTACAACATGTCCCATCTGAAGCCCCCCTGATGCACCTCTAGAGTAGAAACTCCAAAAAAAGGCCCCATTTTAGAAACTACGGGATAGGGTGGCAGTGTTCGTGGTACTAGTTTAGGGTACATAGGATTTCTGGTTGCTCTGTAGTTCACTTTTTGTGCGGCAAGGTAACAAATAGCTGTTTTAGCATCGTTTTTATTTTTTGTTATTTATAACATTCATCTGACAGGTGAGACCATGTGGTGTTTTTAAAGACCAGGTTGTTACGGACGCAACAGCTTTTTGTAAAAACAAAAAAAAAATTTTTGTCTCCATATTCTGAGCCGTATTTTTTGTTTTTGGGGCGATTGTCTCGGGTAGGGGCAACATTTTTTGTGGGATGAGGTGATGTTAGATTGGTACTGTTTTGGTGGGCAAACGCCTTTTTGATCGCTTGCTGTTGTACTTTTTGTGATGTAAGGTGACAAAAAAAATGGTTTATTTAGCACAGTTTTTATTTTATTTTTTACAGCGTTCATTTGAGGGGTTAGGTCATGGGATATGTTTATAGAGCCGGTCGGTACGGACGCGGCGATACCGAATATGTCTACATTTATTTATTTTCCACCAAATTTTTATTTTATTTAACTATTTGGGGAAAATGATTGTGTTTTTAATTTTTTTTTTCTTGAAACTTAATTTTTTTGGGGGCGGGGACTTAATATTTTTTGACTTTTTTTTTTTTTTTTTTTACTTTGTACACAAACATAGAAAAGGACTCTTTACTGTAAGAGCAGTGAGACTATGGACTCTTTACTGTAAGAGCAGTGAGACTATGGACTCTTTACTGTAAGAGCAGTGAGACTATGGACTCTGTACTGTAAGAGCAGTGAGACTATGGACTCTATACTGTAAGAGCAGTGAGACTATGGACTCTATACTGTAAGAGCAGTGAGACTATGGACTCTGTACTGTAAGAGCGGTGAGACTATGGACTCTATACTGTAAGAGCAGTGAGACTATGGACTCTGTACTGTAAGAGCAGTGAGACTATGGACTCTATACTGTAAGAGCAGTGAGACTATGGACTCTATACTGTAAGAGCAGTGAGACTATGGACTCTATACTGTAAGAGCAGTGAGACTATGGACTCTATACTGTAAGAGCAGTGAGACTATGGACTCTATACTGTAAGAGCAGTGAGACTATGGACTCTATACTGTAAGAGCAGTGAGGACTATGGACTCTATACTGTAAGAGCAGTGAGACTATGGACTCTATACTGTAAGAGCAGTGAGACTATGGACTCTATACTGTAAGAGCAGTGAGACTATGGACTCTATACTGTAAGAGCAGTGAGACTATGGACTCTATACTGTAAGAGCAGTGAGACTATGGACTCTATACTGTAAGAGCAGTGAGACTATGGACTCTTACTGTAAGAGCAGTGAGACTATGGACTCTTTACTGTAAGAGCAGTGAGACTATGGACTCTTTACTGTAAGAGCAGGTGAGACTATGGACTCTACTGTAGAGCGGTGAGACATGGACTCTTACTGTAAGAGCGTGAGACTATGGACTCTTTACTGTAAGAGCAGTGAGACTATGGACTCTTACTGTAAGAGCAGTGAGACTATGGACTCTATACTGTAAGAGCAGTGAGACTATGGACTCTTTACTGTAAGAGCAGTGAGACTATGGACTCTATACTGTAAGAGCAGTGAGACTATGGACTCTATACTGTAAGAGCAGTGAGACTATGGACTCTATACTGTAAGAGCAGTGAGACTATGGACTCTTTACTGTAAGAGCAGTGAGACTATGGACTCTATACTGTAAGAGCAGTGAGACTATGGACTCTTACTGTAAGAGCAGTGAGACTATGGACTCTATACTGTAAGATCAGTGAGACTATGGACTCTTTACTGTAAGAGCAGTGAGACTATGGACTCTATACTGTAAGAGCAGTGAGACTATGGACTCTTTACTGTAAGAGCAGTGAGACTATGGACTCTATACTGTAAGAGCAGTGAGACTATGGACTCTTTACTGTAAGAGCAGTGAGACTATGGACTCTATACTGTAAGAGCAGTGAGACTATGGACTCTTACTGTAAGAGCAGTGAGACTATGGACTCTATACTGTAAGAGCATGGACTGGACTCTATACTGTAAGAGCAGTGAGACTATGGACTCTTTACTGTAAGAGCAGTGAGACTATGGACTCTTTACTGTAAGAGCAGTGAGACTATGGACTCTATACTGTAAGAGCAGTGACGACTATGGACTCTATACTGTAAGAGCAGTGAGACTATGGACTCTATACGTAAGAGCAGTGAGACTATGGACTCTATACTGTAAGAGCAGTGAGACTATGGACTCTTACTGTAAGAGCAGTGAGACTATGGACTCCTTACTGTAAGAGCAGTGAGACTATGGACTCTTACTGTAAGAGCAGTGAGACTATGGACTCTTTACTGTAAGAGCAGTGAGACTATGGACTCTATACTGTAAGAGCAGTGAGACTATGGACTCTTACTGTAACTATGACTCGGTAAGAGCAGTGAGACTATGGACTCTATACTGTAAGAGCAGTGAGACTATGGACTCTTTACTGTAAGAGCAGTGAGACTATGGACTCTGTACTGTAAGAGCAGTGAGACTATGGACTCTATACTGTAAGAGCAGTGAGACTATGGACTCTATACTGTAAGAGCAGTGAGACTATGGACTCTTTACGGTAAGAGCAGTGAGACTATGGACTCCTTACTGTAAGAGCAGTGAGGGGGTGTCATGGAAGCCCCCCCTTCCCCTGCGCCTTGTTCCGCCCGGCGGTGATCGGAAATACACAGGACGTACCGGTATGCCCCGTGTCTGGAAGAGGTTAAAGGGTTTGGCCAGTTTATAGTAATAGCTGCCCGTGTGCCAGTAACAGCCCATGCATGTCACTAGTGCGGAGCAGCATTAACCCCTCGAGGGCAAGTGCCGTACAGGTGCGGAGCACGTCACCGAGGGTTAATGTCTCCGAGCCGTGATAACACTAATCACATATTTAACCTCTCAGATGCTGTGGTCACTTTTCCTGGGAGTGCTGCACGTCCAGGGCCTAAACAGCGACCCTGTGGTGGTCTCGGCCCCTCTGAAGGATCTGGGGCCACCACAGCAATAGTTTCCATGGATCCCTGCTCGTGGCAGGGCTCCATAGGGGGAGATTTATCAAACTGGTGTAAAGTAGAACTGGCTGCGTTGCCCATAGCAACCAATCAGACTTAGCCTTTCATTTCCCAAAGGAGCTGTGACAAATGAAAGGTGGAATCTGATTGGTTGCTAGGGGCAGCTACGCCAGTTTGATAGATATCCCCATAGTTATTTCCCCATCAACATCAATGGTAATTTGTTGCAGTCTATGGGATAAGTGATCTAATGATTGAAGTCCCCTGCAGGAACTTGAAGTGAGTTAATTAAAATTTTTATATATTTATTTCCCTATAATCATTTTTTTTATCCTCTATTTTTAAGCGGATTTCCACTGCCACGTCCCAAAATTCCAGAATATAAATGTATTTATCTGTTATGGTGAACAGATGTAATAATAGAAGTTATAGGGCTCAGTGTGTGGATGATGCAATCACTAGCAAATGACTGTGGGATCGCTGTAATCGTACTGACCGGAGAATGAAGAGAACAGGTCAGATTTATCTCATAGGGAACGCTGTAAACACAAAACCCATAAACTATATAAATGTGGTATCACTGTAATCGTACTGACCGGAGAATGAAGGGAACAGGTCAGATTTATCTCATAGGGAACGCTGTAAACACAAAACCCATAAAACTATATAAATGTGGTATCACTGTAATCGTACTGACCGGAGAATGAAGAGAACAGGTCAGATTTATCTCATAGGGAACGCTGTAAACACAAAACCCATAAAACTATATAAATGTGGTATCACTGTAATCGTACTGACCCGGAGAATGAAGGGAACAGGTCAGTTTTATCTCATAGGGAACGCTGTAAATACAAAACCCATAAAACTATATAAATGTGTTATCACTGTAATCGTACTGACCCGGAGAATGAAGAGAACAGGTCAGTTTTATCTCATAGGGAACGCTGTAAATACAAAACCCATAAAACTATATAAATGTGTTATCACTGTAATCGTACTGACCCGGAGAATGAAGGGAACAGGTCAGTTTTATCTCATAGGGAACGCTGTAAATACAAAACCCATAAAACTATATAAATGTGGTATCACTGTAATCGTACTGACCCAGAGAATGAAGAGAACAGGACAGTTTTATCTCATAGGGAACGCTGTAAAAACAAAACCCATTAAACTATATAAATGTGGCATCACTGTAATCATACTGACCCGGAGAATGAAGGGAACAGGTCAGATTTATCTCATAGGGAACGCTGTAAAACACAACCCATAAAACTATATAAATGTGGTATCACTGTAATTGTACTGACCCGGAGAATGAAGGGAACAGGTCAGTTTTATCTCATAGGGAACACTGTAAATACAAAACCCATAAAACTATATAAATGTGGTATCTCTGTAATCGTACTGACCCGGAGAATGAAGGGAACAGGTCAGTTTTATCTCATAGGGAACACTGTAAATACAAAACCCATAAAACTATATAAATGTGGTATCTCTGTAATCGTACTGACCCGGAGAATGAAGGGAACAGGTCAGATTTATCTCATAGGGAACGCTGTAAAACACAACCCATAAAACTATATAAATGTGGTATCACTGTAATTGTACTGACCCGGAGAATGAAGGGAACAGGTCAGTTTTATCTCATAGGGAACACTGTAAATACAAAACCCATAAAACTATATAAATGTGGTATCTCTGTAATCGTACTGACCGGAGAATGAAGGGAACAGGTCAGTTTTATCTCATAGGGAACGCTGTAAATACAAAACCCATAAAACTATATAAATGTGGTATCGCTGTAATCGTACTGACCCGGAGAATGAAGAGAACAGGTCAGTTTTATCTCATAGGGAACACTGTAAAACACAAAACCCATAAAACTATATAAATGTGGTATCACTGTAATCGTACTGACCGGAGAATGAAGGGAACAGGTCAGATTTATCTCATAGGGAACGCTGTAAACACAAAACCCATAAACTATATAAATGTGGTATCGCTGTAATCGTACTGACCCGGAGAATGAAGAGAACAGGTCAGTTTTATCTCATAGGGAACGCTGTAAATACAAAACCCATAAAACTATATAAATGTGGTATCACTGTAATCGTACTGACCGGAGAATGAAGGGAACAGGTCAGATTTATCTCATAGGGAACGCTGTAAACACAAAACCCATAAACTATATAAATGTGGTATCGCTGTAATCGTACTGACCCGGAGAATGAAGGGAACAGGTCAGTTTTATCTCATAGGGAACGCTGTAAATACAAAACCCATAAAACTATATAAATGTGGTATCACTGTAATCGTACTGACCGGAGAATGAAGGGAACAGGTTAGTTTTATCTCATAGGGAACGCTGTAAATACAAAACCTATAAAACTATATAAATGTGGTATCACTGTAATCGTACTGAACCGGAGAATGAAGAGAACAGGTCAGTTTTATCTCATAGGGAACGCTGTAAAAACAAAACCCATAAAACTATATAAATGTGGTATCACTGTAATCGTACTGACCCGGAGAATGAAGGGAACAGGTCAGTTTTATCTCATAGGGAACGCTGTAAATACAAAACCCATAAAACTATATAAATGTGGTATCACTGTAATCTTACTGACCCCGAGAATGAAGGGAACAGTTTAGTTTTATCTCATAGGGAACGCTGTAAAAACAAAACCCATAAAACAATATAAATGTGGTATCACTGTAATCGTACTGACCCGGAGAATGAAGAGAACAGGTCAGTTTTATCTCATAGGGAACGCTGTAAATACAAAACCCATAAAACTATATAAATGTGGTATCGCTGTAATCGTACTGACCGGAGAATGAAGGGAACAGGTCAGTTTTATCTCATAGGGAACGCTGTAAATACAAAACCCATAAAACTATATAAATGTGGTATCACTGTAATCGTACTGACCCGGAGAATGAAGGGAACAGGTCAGTTTTATCTCATAGGGAACGCCGTAAATACAAAACCCATAAAACTATATAAATGTGGTATCACTGTAATCGTACTGACCAGAGAATGAAGAGAACAGGTCAGTTTTATCTCATAGGGAACACTGTAAATACAAAACCCATAAACTATATAAATGTGGTATCTCTGTAATCGTACTGACCCGGAGAATGAAGGGAACAGGTCAGTTTTATCTCATAGGGAACGCTGTAAATACAAAACCCATAAAACTATATAAATGTGGTATCGCTGTAATCGTACTGACCGGAGAATGAAGAGAACAGGTCAGTTTTATCTCATAGGGAACGCTGTAAATACAAAACCCATAAAACTATATAAATGTGGTATCACTGTAATCGTACTGACCCGGAGAATGAAGGGAACAGGTCAGTTTTATCTCATAGGGAACGCTGTAAATACAAAACCCATAAAACTATATAAATGTGGTATCACTGTAATCGTACTGACCTGGAGAATGAAGGGAACAGGTCAGTTTTATCTCATAGGGAACGCTGTAAATACAAAACCCATAAAACTATATAAATGTGGTATCTCTGTAATCGTACTGACCCGGAGAATGAAGGGAACAGGTCAGTTTTATCTCATAGGGAACGCTGTAAATACAAAACCCATAAAACTATATAAATGTGGTATCGCTGTAATCGTACTGACCGGAGAATGAAGGGAACAGGTCAGTTTTATCTCATAGGGAACGCTGTAAATACAAAACCCATAAAACTATATAAATGTGGTATCGCTGTAATCGTACTGACCGGAGAATGAAGGGAACAGGTCAGTTTTATCTCATAGGGAACGCTGTAAATACAAAACCCATAAAACTATATAAATGTGGTATCACTGTAATCGTACTGACCCGGAGAATGAAGGGAACAGGTCAGTTTTATCTCATAGGGAACGCTGTAAATACAAAACCCATAAAACTATATAAATGTGATATCTCTGTAATCGTACTGACCGGAGAATGAAGGGAACAGGTCAGTTTTATCTCATAGGGAACGCTGTAAATACAAAACCCATAAAACTATATAAATGTGGTATCACTGTAATCGTACTGACCCGGAGAATGAAGAGAACAGGTCAGTTTTATCTCATAGGGAACGCTGTAAATACAAAACCCATAAAACTATATAAATGTGATATCTCTGTAATCGTACTGACCCGGAGAATGAAGAGAACAGGACAGTTTTATCTCATAGGGAACGCTGTAAAAACAAAACCCATAAAACTATATAAATGTGGCATCTCTGTAATCGTACTGACCCGGAGAATGAAGGGAACAGGTCAGTTTTATCTCATAGGGAACGCTGTAAATACAAAACCCATAAAACTATATAAATGTGTTATCACTGTAATCGTACTGACCCGGAGAATGAAGGGAACGGGTCAGTTTTATCTCATAGGGAACGCTGTAAAAACACAAAACCCATAAAACTATATAAATGTGGTATCACTGTAATCGTACTGACCCGGAGAATGAAGGGAACAGGTCAGTTTTATCTCATAGGGAACGCCGTAAAAACATGTTTTTTCCCTGTAGGGGCGTGTCCATTCTGCTGCAACTCCTTTTCGATCACAGCTCAGGAGGCAGAGGAAGGGTGAGACGGGTTATGGGCGGCCTTCTCGGGGAGTCAGAAATAAAGAGCGGGTGGCGCTGTACAGAGGTTTTATTGGGTAACTCAGCGGCCGTCCTAAATTAATTACATGCAATTACAATAGTCTTCAGATCCAGGGACTGGTTTAAAAACTAATTTTTTGTTTGTTGGACAACCCCTTTAAATGATGCCATTAGAAAGTACAACTTGTGTGAAAAACAAGCCCCCATACGGCTATGTGAACCCAAAAAGTCCTGCCTCTGGGAAGACGACGTGAAAAACAAGTGCAAAAACAGAAACTGGCGCAGATGTCTGAGAGGTGACTATGAGTACTCCATGCAGGTGTGAGAACATGGCCGCTGATGGAAGGCCCAGCCTCTCACTCACATTGAGGATGGACTGCGCATGCGCTAGTTTTCCTGTCCGTCCCCTCTGTAAGTGAATGGAGGCCTCTGCAGGACAGATCTCTCCACCAGCAGCCAGGTTCTGAGCACAGCGTCAGTGGACCTGCATGTAAACACAAATTATTCATATTAACCCATTCAGGACCAAGCCATTTTTAACCTTAAAGGGGTTGTCCCGACATACCCTTATTTTCACCCAGGCAGCCCCCCTGAGGCTAGCATTGAACCATCTCATGATCCGATGCGCTCCCCTGCCCTGTGCTAGATCGCGCAGGGCACGGGCTCTTTTGTTTTCAATAACGCACGGCCGGGCGGAAACTTGTATGTTCGGTGACGTCACAGGCCCTGATGGTCGGGCTTTAGTGCTGCCCTAGCCGTTATTCTGGCTAGGGCAGCACTAACCCAGCCCATCAGTGGCGGGGACATCACCGAGCTTCCTGGCAGCCCCATGGAGAACCCCAGTACATCGCCGGAACTCCAGAAAATGCCTTTGCCCTGCGCGATGTAGTGCAGAGGAGAGCATCGGAACATGAACTGCTGGAGTCAGGGGGGCTGCCGGGGTGAAGATGGGATGTTCGGCTTCAGCTCTGAACCCAGACAACCCCTTTAACGACCCAGTCAAATTTTGCAAACGCATTTGCTTATCGAGCCGGTCTGTTTTCTCGTGGCACTTTGAGCTGACGCGTTGTATCGTATTATTATTTCAATGTTTTATTCAAGATTGACATAAAAATAATACATGTTTTTAAGGGATTATTTTATACTGATGAGCCATCCTCTGATCAGTGGGGGACGGACCCACAGGACCCCCACTGCTTGGCTGCATAGCTCGGTCCATGGTGCGGTTGGTACCTCCGCCCTGGTCACTGCTGCTAGGTGAACAATGAACATGACGGCACTGGCTGTCACCTCATCAGCGGGGTCTCCGGTGTCAGATACTGGTCACCTAGCCTGAGCATAGCTCGGTCCATGGTGTGGTTGGTACCTCCGCCCTGGTCACTGCTGCTAGGTGAACAATGAACATGACGGCACTGGCTGTCACCTCATCAGCGGGGTCTCCGGTGTCAGATACTGATCACCTAGCCTGAGCATAGCTCAGTCCATGGTGCGGTTGGTACCTCCGCCCTGGTCACTGCTGCTAGGTGAACAATGAACATGACGGCACTGGCTGTCACCTCATCAGCGGGGTCTCCGGTGTCAGATACTGATCACCTAGCCTGAGCATAGCTCGGTCCATGGTGCGGTTGGTACCTCCGCCCTGGGCACTGCTGCTAGGTGAACAATGAACATGACGGCACTGGCTGTCACCTCATCAGCGGGGTCTCCGGTGTCAGATACTGATCACCTAGCCTGAGCATAGCTCGGTCCATGGTGCGGTTGGTACCTCCGCCCTGGTCACTGCTGCTAGGTGAACAATGAACATGACGGCACTGGCTGTCGCCTCATCAGCGGGGTCTCCGGTGTCAGATACTGATCACCTAGCCTGAGCATAGCTCGGTCCATGGTGCGGTTGGTACCCCCACCCTGGTCACTGCTGCTAGGTGAACAATGAACATGAGTGCACTGGCTGTCACCTCATCAGCGGGGTCTCCGGTGTCAGATACTGGTCACCTAGCCTGAGCATAGCTCGGTCCATGGTGTGGTTGGTACCTCCGCCCTGGTCACTGCTGCTAGGTGAACAATGAACATGACGGCACTGGCTGTCACCTCATCAGCGGGGTCTCCGGTGTCAGATACTGATCACCTAGCCTGAGCATAGCTCGGTCCATGGTGCGGTTGGTACCCCCACCCTGGTCACTGCTGCTAGGTGAACAATGAACATGACGGCACTGGCTGTCGCCTCATCAGCGGGGTCTCCGGTGTCAGATACTGATCACCTAGCCTGAGCATAGCTCGGTCCATGGTGCGGTTGGTACCTCAGCCCTGGGCACTGCTGCTAGGTGAACAGTAAACATGACGGCACTGGCTGTCGCCTCATCAGCGGGGTCTCCGGTGTCAGATACTGATCACCTAGCCTGAGCATAGCTCGGTCCATGGTGCGGTTGGTACCCCCACCCTGGTCACTGCTGCTAGGTGAACAATGAACATGAGTGCACTGGCTGTCACCTCATCAGCGGGGTCTCCGGTGTCAGATACTGGTCACCTAGCCTGAGCATAGCTCGGTCCATGGTGCGGTTGGTACCTCAGCCCTGGTCACTGCTGCTAGGTGAACAATGAACATGACGGCACTGGCTGTCGCCTCATCAGCGGGGTCTCCGGTGTCAGATACTGATCACCTAGCCTGAGCATAGCTCGGTCCATGGTGCGGTTGGTACCTCCGCCCTGGTCACTGCTGCTTGGTGAACAATGAACATGACGGCACTGGCTGTCGCCTCATCAGCCGGGTCTCCGGTGTCAGATACTGATCACCTAGCCTGAGCATAGCTCGGTCCATGGTGCGGTTGGTACCTCCGCCCTGGTCACTGCTGCTAGGTGAACAATGAACATGAGTGCACTGGCTGTCACCTCATCAGCGGGGTCTCCGGTGTCAGATACTGGTCACCTAGCCTGAGCATAGCTCGGTCCATGGTGCGGTTGGTACCTCCGCCCTGGTCACTGCTGCTAGGTGAACAATGAACATGACGGCACTGGCTGTCACCTCATCAGCGGGGTCTCCGGTGTCAGATACTGGTCACCTAGCCTGAGCATAGCTCGGTCCATGGTGCGGTTGGTACCCCCGCCCTGGTCACTGCTGCTAGGTGAACAATGAACATGACGGCACTGGCTGTCACCTCATCAGCGGGGTCTCCGGTGTCAGATACTGATCACCTAGCCTGAGCATAGCTCGGTCCATGGTGCGGTTGGTACCTCTGCCCTGGTCACTGCTGCTAGGTGAACAATGAACATGATGGCACTGGCTGTCACCTCATCAGCGGGGTCTCCGGTGTCAGATACTGATCACCTAGCCTGAGCATAGCTCGGTCCATGGTGCGGTTGGTACCCCCACCCTGGTCACTGCTGCTAGGTGAACAATGAACATGATGGCACTGGCTGTCACCTCATCAGCGGGGTCTCCGGTGTCAGATACTGATCACCTAGCCTGAGCATAGCTCGGTCCATGGTGCGGTTGGTACCTCCGCCCTGGTCACTGCTGCTAGGTGAATAATGAACATGACGGCACTGGCTGTCACCTCATCAGCGGGGTCTCCGGTGTCAGATACTGGTCACCTAGCCTGAGCATAGCTCGGTCCATGGTGTGGTTGGTACCTCCGCCCTGGGCACTGCTGCTAGGCGAACAATGAACATGACGGCACTGGCTGTCGCCTCATCAGCGGGGTCTCCGGTGTCAGATACTGGTCACCTAGCCTGAGCATAGCTCGGTCCATGGTGTGGTTGGTACCTCCGCCCTGGTCACTGCTGCTAGGTGAACAATGAACATGACGGCACTGGCTGTCACCTCATCAGCGGGGTCTCCGGTGTCAGATACTGGTCACCTAGCCTGAGCATAGCTCGGTCCATGGTGCGGTTGGTACCCCCGCCCTGGGCACTGCTGCTAGGTGAACAATGAACATGACGGCACTGGCTGTCACCTCATCAGCGGGGTCTCCGGTGTCAGATACTGATCACCTAGCCTGAGCATAGCTCGGTCCATGGTGTGGTTGGTACCTCCGCCCTGGGCACTGCTGCTAGGTGAACAATGAACATGACGGCACTGGCTGTCACCTCATCAGCGGGGTCTCCGGTGTCAGATACTGGTCACCTAGCCTGAGCATAGCTCGGTCCATGGTGCGGTTGGTACCCCCGCCCTGGGCACTGCTGCTAGGTGAACAATGAACATGACGGCACTGGCTGTCACCTCATCAGCGGGGTCTCCGGTGTCAGATACTGATCACCTAGCCTGAGCATAGCTCGGTCCATGGTGCGGTTGGTACCCCCACCCTGGTCACTGCTGCTAGGTGAACAGTAAACATGACGGCGCTGGCTGTCACCTCATCAGCGGGGTCTCCGGTGTCAGATACTGGTCACCTAGCCTGAGCATAGCTCGGTCCATGGTGCGGTTGGTACCCCCGCCCTGGGCACTGCTGCTAGGTGAACAATGAACATGACGGCACTGGCTGTCACCTCATCAGCGGGGTCTCCGGTGTCAGATACTGATCACCTAGCCTGAGCATAGCTCGGTCCATGGTGTGGTTGGTACCTCCGCCCTGGGCACTGCTGCTAGGTGAACAATGAACATGACGGCACTGGCTGTCACCTCATCAGCGGGGTCTCCGGTGTCAGATACTGGTCACCTAGCCTGAGCATAGCTCGGTCCATGGTGCGGTTGGTACCCCCGCCCTGGGCACTGCTGCTAGGTGAACAATGAACATGACGGCACTGGCTGTCACCTCATCAGCGGGGTCTCCGGTGTCAGATACTGATCACCTAGCCTGAGCATAGCTCAGTCCATGGTGCGGTTGGTACCTCCGCCCTGGGCACTGCTGCTAGGTGAACAATGAACATGACGGCACTGGCTGTCGCCTCATCAGCGGGGTCTCTGGTGTCAGATACTGATCACCTAGCCTGAGCATAGCTCGGTCCATGGTGCGGTTGGTACCTCCGCCCTGGTCACTGCTGCTAGGTGAACAATGAACATGACGGCACTGGCTGTCGCCTCATCAGCGGGGTCTCCGGTGTCAGATACTGATCACCTAGCCTGAGCATAGCTCGGTCCATGGTGCGGTTGGTACCTCCGCCCTGGTCACTGCTGCTTGGTGAACAATGAACATGACGGCACTGGCTGTCGCCTCATCAGCCGGGTCTCCGGTGTCAGATACTGATCACCTAGCCTGAGCATAGCTCGGTCCATGGTGCGGTTGGTACCTCCGCCCTGGTCACTGCTGCTAGGTGAACAATGAACATGAGTGCACTGGCTGTCACCTCATCAGCGGGGTCTCCGGTGTCAGATACTGGTCACCTAGCCTGAGCATAGCTCGGTCCATGGTGCGGTTGGTACCTCCGCCCTGGTCACTGCTGCTAGGTGAACAATGAACATGACGGCACTGGCTGTCACCTCATCAGCGGGGTCTCCGGTGTCAGATACTGATCACCTAGCCTGAGCATAGCTCGGTCCATGGTGCGGTTGGTACCTCTGCCCTGGTCACTGCTGCTAGGTGAACAATGAACATGATGGCACTGGCTGTCACCTCATCAGCGGGGTCTCCGGTGTCAGATACTGATCACCTAGCCTGAGCATAGCTCGGTCCATGGTGCGGTTGGTACCCCCACCCTGGTCACTGCTGCTAGGTGAACAATGAACATGATGGCACTGGCTGTCACCTCATCAGCGGGGTCTCCGGTGTCAGATACTGATCACCTAGCCTGAGCATAGCTCGGTCCATGGTGCGGTTGGTACCTCCGCCCTGGTCACTGCTGCTAGGTGAATAATGAACATGACGGCACTGGCTGTCACCTCATCAGCGGGGTCTCCGGTGTCAGATACTGGTCACCTAGCCTGAGCATAGCTCGGTCCATGGTGTGGTTGGTACCTCCGCCCTGGGCACTGCTGCTAGGCGAACAATGAACATGACGGCACTGGCTGTCGCCTCATCAGCGGGGTCTCCGGTGTCAGATACTGGTCACCTAGCCTGAGCATAGCTCGGTCCATGGTGTGGTTGGTACCTCAGCCCTGGTCACTGCTGCTAGGTGAACAATGAACATGACGGCACTGGCTGTCACCTCATCAGCGGGGTCTCCGGTGTCAGATACTGGTCACCTAGCCTGAGCATAGCTCGGTCCATGGTGCGGTTGGTACCCCCGCCCTGGGCACTGCTGCTAGGTGAACAATGAACATGACGGCACTGGCTGTCACCTCATCAGCGGGGTCTCCGGTGTCAGATACTGATCACCTAGCCTGAGCATAGCTCGGTCCATGGTGTGGTTGGTACCTCCGCCCTGGGCACTGCTGCTAGGTGAACAATGAACATGACGGCACTGGCTGTCACCTCATCAGCGGGGTCTCCGGTGTCAGATACTGATCACCTAGCCTGAGCATAGCTCGGTCCATGGTGCGGTTGGTACCTCCGCCCTGGTCACTGCTGCTAGGTGAACAATGAACACGATGGCACTGGCTGTCACCTCATCAGCGGGGTCTCCGGTGTCAGATACTGATCACCTAGCCTGAGCATAGCTCAGTCCATGGTGCGGTTGGTACCTCCGCCCTGGGCACTGCTGCTAGGTGAACAATGAACATGACGGCACTGGCTGTCACCTCATCAGCGGGGTCTCCGGTGTCAGATACTGATCACCTAGCCTGAGCATAGCTCGGTCCATGGTGCGGTTGGTACCTCCGCCCTGGTCACTGCTGCTAGGTGAACAATGAACATGACGGCACTGGCTGTCGCCTCATCAGCGGGGTCTCCGGTGTCAGATACTGGTCACCTAGCCTGAGCATAGCTCGGTCCATGGTGCGGTTGGTACCCCCGCCCTGGGCACTGCTGCTAGGTGAACAATGAACATGACGGCACTGGCTGTCACCTCATCAGCGGGGTCTCCGGTGTCAGATACTGCTCACCTAGCCTGAGCATAGCTCAGTCCATGGTGCGGTTGGTACCTCCGCCCTGGGCACTGCTGCTAGGTGAACAATGAACATGACGGCACTGGCTGTCGCCTCATCAGCGGGGTCTCTGGTGTCAGATACTGATCACCTAGCCTGAGCATAGCTCGGTCCATGGTGCGGTTGGTACCTCCGCCCTGGTCACTGCTGCTAGGTGAACAATGAACATGACGGCACTGGCTGTCGCCTCATCAGCGGGGTCTCCGGTGTCAGATACTGATCACCTAGCCTGAGCATAGCTCGGTCCATGGTGCGGTTGGTACCTCCGCCCTGGGCACTGCTGCTAGGCGAACAATGAACATGACGGCACTGGCTGTCGCCTCATCAGCGGGGTCTCCGGTGTCAGATACTGATCACCTAGCCTGAGCATAGCTCAGTCCATGGTGCGGTTGGTACCTCCGCCCTGGTCACTGCTGCTAGGTGAACAATGAACATGACGGCACTGGCTGTCGCCTCATCAGCGGGGTCTCCGGTGTCAGATACTGATCACCTAGCCTGAGCATAGCTCGGTCCATGGTGCGGTTGATACCTCCGCCCTGGTCACTGCTGCTAGGTGAACAATGAACATGACGGCACTGGCTGTCACCTCATCAGCGGGGTCTCCGGTGTCAGATACTGATCACCTAGCCTGAGCATAGCTCAGTCCATGGTGCGGTTGGTACCTCCGCCCTGGGCACTGCTGCTAGGTGAACAATGAACATGACGGCACTGGCTGTCACCTCATCAGCGGGGTCTCCGGTGTCAGATACTGATCACCTAGCCTGAGCATAGCTCGGTCCATGGTGCGGTTGGTACCTCAGCCCTGGTCACTGCTGCTAGGTGAATAATGAACATGACGGCACTGGCTGTCACCTCATCAGCGGGGTCTCCGGTGTCAGATACTGATCACCTAGCCTGAGCATAGCTCGGTCCATGGTGCGGTTGGTACCTCCGCCCTGGTCACTGCTGCTAGGTGAACAATGAACATGACGGCACTGGCTGTCACCTCATCAGCGGGGTCTCCGGTCACCTAGCCTGAGCATAGCTCGGTCCATGGTGCGGTTGGTACCTCCGCCCTGGTCACTGCTGCTAGGTGAACAATGAACATGACGGCACTGGCTGTCACCTCATCAGCGGGGTCTCCGGTGTCAGATACTGGTCACCTAGCCTGAGCATAGCTCGGTCCATGGTGCGGTTGGTAACCCCGCCCTGGGCACTGCTGCTAGGTGAACAATGAACATGACGGCACTGGCTGTCACCTCATCAGCGGGGTCTCCGGTGTCAGATACTGATCACCTAGCCTGAGCATAGCTCAGTCCATGGTGCGGTTGGTACCTCCGCCCTGGGCACTGCTGCTAGGTGAACAATGAACATGACGGCACTGGCTGTCGCCTCATCAGCGGGGTCTCCGGTGTCAGATACTGATCACCTAGCCTGAGCATAGCTCGGTCCATGGTGCGGTTGGTACCTCCGCCCTGGTCACTGCTGCTAGGTGAACAATGAACATGACGGCACTGGCTGTCACCTCATCAGCGGGGTCTCCGGTGTCAGATACTGGTCACCTAGCCTGAGCATAGCTCGGTCCATGGTGCGGTTGGTACCCCCGCCCTGGGCACTGCTGCTAGGTGAACAATGAACATGACGGCACTGGCTGTCACCTCATCAGTGGGGTCTCCGGTGTCAGATACTGATCACCTAGCCTGAGCATAGCTCGGTCCATGGTGCGGTTGGTACCTCCGCCCTGGTCACTGCTGCTAGGTGAACAATGAACATGACGGCACTGGCTGTCGCCTCATCAGCGGGGTCTCCGGTGTCAGATACTGATCACCTAGCCTGAGCATAGCTCGGTCCATGGTGCGGTTGGTACCTCCGCCCTGGGCACTGCTGCTAGGCGAACAATGAACATGACGGCACTGGCTGTCGCCTCATCAGCGGGGTCTCCGGTGTCAGATACTGATCACCTAGCCTGAGCATAGCTCAGTCCATGGTGCGGTTGGTACCTCCGCCCTGGTCACTGCTGCTAGGTGAACAATGAACAGGACGGCACTGGCTGTCACCTCATCAGCGGGGTCTCCGGTGTCAGATACTGGTCATCTAGCCTGAGCATAGCTCGGTCCATGGTGCGGTTGGTACCTCCGCCCTGGTCACTGCTGCTAGGTGAATAATGAACATGACGGCACTGGCTGTCACCTCATCAGCGGGGTCTCCGGTGTCAGATACTGATCACCTAGCCTGAGCATAGCTCGGTCCATGGTGCGGTTGGTACCTCCGCCCTGGTCACTGCTGCTAGGTGAACAATGAACATGACGGCACTGGCTGTCGCCTCATCAGCGGGGTCTCCGGTGTCAGATACTGATCACCTAGCCTGAGCATAGCTCGGTCCATGGTGCGGTTGGTACCTCAGCCCTGGTCACTGCTGCTAGGTGAATAATGAACATGACGGCACTGGCTGTCACCTCATCAGCGGGGTCTCCGGTGTCAGATACTGATCACCTAGCCTGAGCATAGCTCGGTCCATGGTGCGGTTGGTACCTCCACCCTGGTCACTGCTGCTAGGTGAACAATGAACATGATGGCACTGGCTGTCACCTCATCAGCGGGGTCTCCGGTGTCAGATACTGGTCACCTAGCCTGAGCATAGCTCGGTCCATGGTGCGGTTGGTACCTCCACCCTGGTCACTGCTGCTAGGTGAACAATGAACATGATGGCACTGGCTGTCACCTCATCAGCGGGGTCTCCGGTGTCAGATACTGATCACCTAGCCTGAGCATAGCTCGGTCCATGGTGCGGTTGGTACCTCCGCCCTGGGCACTGCTGCTAGGTGAACAATGAACATGACGGCACTGGCTGTCACCTCATCAGCGGGGTCTCCGGTGTCAGATACTGATCACCTAGCCTGAGCATAGCTCGGTCCATGGTGCGGTTGGTACCTCAGCCCTGGTCACTGCTGCTAGGTGAACAATGAACATGATGGCACTGGCTGTCACCTCATCAGCGGGGTCTCCGGTGTCAGATACTGATCACCTAGCCTGAGCATAGCTCGGTCCATGGTGCGGTTGGTACCTCCGCCCTGGTCACTGCTGCTAGGTGAACAATGAACATGACGGCACTGGCTGTCACCTCATCAGCGGGGTCTCCGGTGTCAGATACTGGTCACCTAGCCTGAGCATAGCTCGGTCCATGGTGCGGTTGGTACCTCCGCCCTGGTCACTGCTGCTAGGTGAACAATGAACATGATGGCACTGGCTGTCACCTCATCAGCGGGGTCTCCGGTGTCAGATACTGATCACCTAGCCTGAGCATAGCTCGGTCCATGGTGCGGTTGGTACCTCCGCCCTGGTCACTGCTGCTAGGTGAACAATGAACATGACGGCACTGGCTGTCACCTCATCAGCGGGGTCTCCGGTCACCTAGCCTGAGCATAGCTCGGTCCATGGTGCGGTTGGTACCTCCGCCCTGGTCACTGCTGCTAGGTGAACAATGAACATGACGGCACTGGCTGTCACCTCATCAGCGGGGTCTCCGGTGTCAGATACTGATCACCTAGCCTGAGCATAGCTCGGTCCATGGTGTGGTTGGTACCTCCGCCCTGGTCACTGCTGCTAGGTGAACAATGAACATGACGGCACTGGCTGTCACCTCATCAGCGGGGTCTCCGGTGTCAGATACTGATCACCTAGCCTGAGCATAGCTCGGTCCATGGTGCGGTTGGTACCTCCACCCTGGTCACTGCTGCTAGGTGAACAATGAACATGATGGCACTGGCTGTCGCCTCATCAGCGGGGTCTCCGGTGTCAGATACTGATCACCTAGCCTGAGCATAGCTCTGTCCATGGTGCGGTTGGTACCTCCACCCTGGTCACTGCTGCTAGGTGAATAATGAACATGACGGCACTGGCTGTCACCTCATCAGCGGGGTCTCCGGTGTCAGATACTGATCACCTAGCCTGAGCATAGCTCGGTCCATGGTGCGGTTGGTACCTCCACCCTGGTCACTGCTGCTAGGTGAACAATGAACATGACGGCACTGGCTGTCACCTCATCAGCGGGGTCTCCGGTGTCAGATACTGATCACCTAGCCTGAGCATAGCTCGGTCCATGGTGCGGTTGGTACCTCCGCCCTGGTCACTGCTGCTAGGTGAACAATGAACATGACGGCACTGGCTGTCACCTCATCAGCGGGGTCTCCGGTGTCAGATACTGATCACCTAGCCTGAGCATAGCCCGGTCCATGGTGTGGTTGGTACCTCCGCCCTGGTCACTGCTGCTAGGTGAACAATGAACATGACGGCACTGGCTGTCACCTCATCAGCGGGGTCTCCGGTGTCAGATACTGATCACCTAGCCTGAGCATAGCTCGGTCCATGGTGTGGTTGGTACCTCCACCCTGGTCACTGCTGCTAGGTGAACAATGAACATGACGGCGCTGGCTGTCGCCTCATCAGCGGGGTCTCCGGTGTCAGATACTGATCACCTAGCCTGAGCATAGCTCGGTCCATGGTGCGGTTGGTACCTCCACCCTGGTCACTGCTGCTAGGTGAACAATGAACATGACGGCACTGGCTGTCGCCTCATCAGCGGGGTCTCCGGTGTCAGATACTGGTCACCTAGCCTGAGCATAGCTCGGTCCATGGTGCGGTTGGTACCTCCACCCTGGTCACTGCTGCTAGGTGAACAATGAACATGATGGCACTGGCTGTCACCTCATCAGCGGGGTCTCCGGTGTCAGATACTGATCACCTAGCCTGAGCATAGCTCGGTCCATGGTGCGGTTGGTACCTCCACCCTGGTCACTGCTGCTAGGTGAACAATGAACATGACGGCACTGGCTGTCACCTCATCAGCGGGGTCTCCGGTGTCAGATACTGATCACCTAGCCTGAGCATAGCTCGGTCCATGGTGCGGTTGGTACCTCCGCCCTGGTCACTGCTGCTAGGTGAACAGTAAACATGACGGCACTGGCTGTCACCTCATCAGCGGGGTCTCCGGTGTCAGATACTGATCACCTAGCCTGAGCATAGCTCGGTCCATGGTGCGGTTGGTACCTCCGCCCTGGTCACTGCTGCTAGGTGAACAATGAACATGACGGCACTGGCTATGCTCAGGCTAGGTGACCGGAGACCCCGCTGATGAGGTGACAGCCAGTGCCGTCATGTTCATTGTTCACCTAGCAGCAGTGCCCAGGGCGGAGGTACCAACCGCACCATGGACTGAGCTATGCTCAGGCTAGGTGACCAGTATCTGACACCGGAGACCCCGCTGATGAGGTGACAGCCAGTGGTTAAGCATGCATGGGATAGGCATAAGGCTATCCTTCATATAAGATAGGGCCGGGGCTATCCATAGTATTCAGTATATTGGGCAGACTAGATGGGCCACATGGTTCTTATCTGCCGACACGTTCTAGGTTTCTATTCCAGATTATTATTATTTTTTGTGACTGCAGAACTCAATTCTTTGAAGTGATTCTCGCTGTGGCATTACTGCCGCTCTCCCTACGTCTCCGTTGAAGAACCATGATCACATCAAAACATCAGCATTAGTGTAGGGAAAAGAAGAGCACGTGGAGCCTTCAGTCAAACCATTGGGCTTAAACCCTCCAACCGAGAAATCCACTGGTTTCTTCTTGCGATAGAACTTTCTCCAGATTGCCCCTTCTGGCCCCAAGTGATTTCTATTCACAGATGCCCCAGAAAAGGAGCCGTCCGGGGTCACCTGCATGATGCTGTCTAACATGTCTCGCCATTGCAGTATCTGACGACGTCCGAACCCTTGGATTGGTTTCCCGCATGGATCTTGTGACAAGGCCACTGAGCGGTATAGATTATACCCGTAGTCTGACAGTAGATGTCATTCTGCTTATTATCAATAGTGTTGAGTGGCATGTCCCATATTCGAATTCGCGAAATTTTGCGAATATTCGAAAGAATATTCGTTAAATATACGCGAATATTCTAATTCGTTATTATTTCGCATATGCGATAATTCGAATTTTCGCATCGCATAATACATATTATGCGATGCAAAATTCGCATGTGCGCTAATGAAATCGCCTTACGAAGATTCGCAACTCAATTCAATCACTAATGTAAGAATGCAAAGCCCTTTGCCTCTGTTCTGGGACAAGTGCTGATATTCGCCTGTGCGCTAATAAAATCGCCTTACGAAGATTCGCGCCTCAATCACTTTCTAGGCAATGTGAGACTTTTGGGAATCAATCGAGATACAGTGGGGGGTGATGACAGTAGTTGACAGAGTACAGATCAATGTAATCTGTAAGGTGGAAACTAAAATAAAAAATACGAATATTCGTAAATCGAATTCTACGAAGTTCTAAGTATTCGCGAATATGGTGCTATACTATATGAATGCACAGGCCTTTGCCTCTCTGTTCTGGGACAAGTGCCGATATTCGCATGTGCGCTGATAAAATCGCCTTACGAAGATTTGCGCCTCAATCACTTTCTAGGCAATGTGAGTAAGATCTGAGCTTTTGGACCTTTGGGAAACAATCAATTATATGTGTACTGTAATTTTGTGGAAAAAAAAAAAAAGAATATTCGTTTTTACGAATATATAGCACTATATTCAAAATTTTCGCGAAATCGCGAAGTTGCGATATTCGCGAAAAAAATTCGCTTTTCGAATATTCGCGCTCAACACTAATTATCAACTGGGTTAGTAAACACTTTTGTTTTTTTTTTTAAAGAAAGGGCAAACGGTGCCCCTTCCACATGGATATGTGCCCACCAGTAAGCCATGCGCTATTGGACAATTCTGGACTCGAATGTCCTTGATCTCTGCCTCTGCCATGTGTGATTTTAGGACGAGTAGTTATGGCGTCTCTCCGATCGTTATCCACCTGTAGAATATGCCAATATTGTTAAGAATCTGGTACGCTTTCTGATTCCGGACAAGCGGGAGTGTTGAATTTAGGCTAGTTTCACACTAGCGGCAGGTGACTCCGGAAGTACTTTTAGTCCGGCTGCCTCTTGCCGTGCCGCCACCGGAACTCCGCCCCTGCCCCCATTATAGTCAATGGAGACGGAGCGGCAGTCTGGGGGGCACACGTGAACTAGTGGCAGGACAGATCTGACAGGCTGTTCACCCGCCGGAGTCCCCTGCCGCTTATGTAAAAGTAGCCTTATTGCGTAACAATTAACCACTTAAGGACCACAGGTTTATACCCCCCTAGTGACCAGGCCCTTTTTTACACTTCTGCACTGCACTCCTTTCACCGTTTATCGCTCGGTCATACAACTTACCACCCAAATGAATTTTACCTCCTTTTCTTCTCACTAATAGAGCTTTCATTTGGTGGTATTTCGTTGCTGCTGACATTTTTCCTTTTTTTGTTATTAATCAAAATTTACCTATTTTTTATTTTTTTTGCAAAAAAATGAAATTTTTCACTTTCAGTTGTAAATTATTTTTTTTAAAACGACATCCATATATAAATTTTTCTCAAAATGTATAGTTCTACATGTCTTTGATAAAAAAAAAATGTTTGGGTAAAAAAAAAATGGTTTGGGTAAAAGTTGTAGCGTTTACAAACTATGGTACAAAAATGTGAATTTCCGCTTTTTGAAGCAGCTCTGACTTTCTGAGCACCTGTCATGTTTCCTGAGGTTCTACAATGCCCAGACAGTAGAAAAAAAACACAAATGACCCCTTTTCTGAAAGTAGACACCCTAAGGTATTCGCTGATGGGCATAGTGAGTTCATAGAACTTTTTTGTCACAAGTTAGCGGAAAATGATTATTTTTTATTTTTTTTCCTTCACAAGTTAGTGGAATATGAGACTTTGTAAGAAAAAAAATAAAAATAAAAATCATCAGTTTCCGCTAACTTGGGACAAAAAAATAAATAAATTCTAGGAACTCACCATACCCCTCACGGAATACCTTGGGGTGTCTTCTTTCCAAAATGGGGTCACTTGTGGGGTAGTTATACTGCCCTGGCATTCTAGGGGCCCAAATCTGTGGTAAGTAGTTTGAAATCAAAATCTGTAAAAAATGGCCTGCGAAATCCGAAAGTTGCACTTTGGAATGTGGGCCCCTTTGCCCACCTTGGCAGCAAAAAAGTGTCACACATCTGGTATCGCCGTACTCAGGAGAAGTTGGGGAATGTGTTTTGGGGTGTCATTTTACATATACCCATGCTGGGTGAGAGAAATATCTCGGCAAAAGACAACTTTTCCCATTTTTTTATACAAAGTTGGCATTTGACTAAAATATTTCTCTCACCCAGCATGGGTATATGTAAAATGACACCCCAAAACACATTCCCCAACTTCTCCTGAGTACGGCGATACCACATGTGTGACACTTTTTTGCAGCCTAGATGCGCAAAGCGGCCCAAATTCCTTTTAGGAGGGCATTTTTTGACATTTGGATCCCAGACTTCTTCTCACGCTTTAGGGCCCCTAAAAAGCCAGGGCAGTATAAATACCCCACATGTGACCCCACTTTGGAAAGAAGACACCCCAAGGTATTCAATGAGGGGCATGGCGAGTTCATAGAATTTATTTTTTTTGGCACAAGTTAGCGGAAATTGATTTTTTTTTTGTTTTTTCTCACAAAGTCTCCCTTTCCGCTAACTTGGGACAAAAATGTCAATCTTTCATGGACTCAATATGCCCCTCAGCGAATACCTTGGGGTGTCTTCTTTCCGAAATGGGGTCACATGTGGGGTATTTATACTGCCCTGGCATTTTAGGGGCCCTAAAGCGTGAGAAGAAGTCTGGAATATAAATGTCTAAAAAAATTTACGCATTTGGATTCCGTGAGGGGTATGGTGCGTCCATGTGAGATTTTATTTTTTGACACAAGTTAGTGGAATATGAGACTTTGTAAGAAAAAAACAAAACAAACTATTTCCGCTAACTTGTGCCAAAAAAATGTCTGAATGGAGCCTTACAGGGGGTGATCAATGACAGGGGGGTGATCACCTCATATACACTCCCTGATCACCCCCTGTCATTGATCACCTCCCTGTCATTGATCACCCCCCTGTAAGGCTCTATTCAGACGTCCGTATGTGTTTTGCGGATCCGATCCATGGATCCGTAAAACACATACGGACATCTGAATGGAGCCTGACAGGGGGGTGATCAATGACAGGGGGGTGATCAGGGAGTCTATATGGGGTGATCAGGGGTTCATAAGGGGTTAATAAGTGACAGGGGGGGGTGTAGTGTAGTGTAGTGTTTGGTGCTACTTATTACTGACCTACCTGTGTCCTCTGGTGGTCGATCCAAACAAAAGGGACACCAGAGGACCAGGTAGTGGAATATCAGACTCTGTTATCAAAACAGCGTCTAATATACCTGTTAGGGGTTAAAAAAAATCGCATCTCCAGCCAGCGAGCGATCGCCGCTGGCAGGCTGGAGATCCACTCTCTTACCTTCTGTTCCTGTGAACGCGCGCGCCTGTGTGCGCGCGTTCACAGGAAATCTCGGCTCACGCGAGATGACGCCAATTGGCGTTAGTGTGACCTGGGAGAGCCGCCGCAATGACACCTTTCGGCGTTAGTGTGGCGGCAGGTGGTTAAGTTACATTTTATAAATAGTTAATGGTTTATCTGGTCAAGTTTGGTACTAAGGCTTCGTATGCCAACTGATCAGGATCCTGATCAGTCAAAAAAAAATGCATTGAAACGCCGGATCCATCTTTCCGGTGTCATCCAGCATTTATTTGTTTCCACCTTTTTTTGGGGTCTGATCTGGATCCGGCATTCAGGCAAGTCTTTTTTGGCTGGAGATAAGACCGTAGCGCGCTGCGTTATTATCTCCGTCCTGATCAGTCAACATGACTGAACTGAAGACGTCCTGATGCCTCCTGAACGGATTACTCTCCATTCAGAATGCACGGGGATCTGCCTGATCAGTTCTTTTCCGGAATAGAGCCCCTGTGTGACGGAACTCAGTGCCGGAAAAGAAAAGCACAAGTGTGAAAGTGCCCTAAGGCTTTCACACTAGCGGCAGGACGGATCCGACAGG
Organism: Bufo gargarizans; assembly: GCF_014858855.1. Lineage (NCBI taxonomy): Eukaryota > Metazoa > Chordata > Amphibia > Anura > Bufonidae > Bufo > Bufo gargarizans. The sequence goes on from NC_058087.1 coordinate 192,123,558, forward strand.
CGGTTCACCCTGTCAGATCCGTCCTGCTGCTATTTCGCCGGACCGCCGCTCCGTGCCCATTAACTATAATGGAGACAGGGCGGAGCTCCAATGCAGCACGGCGAGAGGCCGCCGGACTAAAAGTACTGCATGTCCGAATTTTTAGTCCGGCAGTCTCTCGCCGTGCTGCATCGGAGCTCCATCCCCATTATAGTCAGTGGGGACAGTGCAGAGGCACGGCGAAATAGCAGCAGGACGGGTCCGACTGGATGAACAGTAGCCTAGGCTTGTGTGCAGAGTCCGCAGCTGCCATCCTACAGAATAGTCTCCGACTACCAGGAGCGCATCTTGTGGTTGGGTCAGTTTACTGAAAATTCTGAACAATTTTCCCTTTTGTGCTTTACTCAATTCCAAGAGCCATAACTTTTTACATTTTCTGTTCACGTAGCAAATGAGGGCTAATTTATGCCAAACAAGTATTTTATTTTAATAGCACCATTTACTTAAAAAACTAAGCACAATTCCTCTGTTTTTGGGGCTTTGATGCTATGGTGTTCGTTATGTGCTAAACGTGATGATGTCTTTTATTCTGCGGCTCAATGCGACTGCAGCGACACCAAACTCGTATAGTTTCTGTTTTGTTTTACTACTTAAAAAAAATAATAAAGCCTTTAAAAAATATATACAGCCAAACCCTTTTCTGCAGCCCGTCTACAGAACTGTATGAGGGACTTGTTTTGCGTCACCAGGTGGTTTTTATCGGTCCCGTTTTAAGGTACATATGACTTTTTGATTACTGTTCTTTTTGGGGAGAGACAAGGTGACCAAAAAAAATGTTAGTTTTTTTCAGTTAGTGTACACTACGCAGAAATAAAAAATTTTAAGATTTTTAATAGTTCAGACATTTTTGGACGCGACATACCTGTCAGGTTTGCTTTTTTTAATATTTTTTTTTAATATTATTATTACTATTTTCAAAATTAAGAAATGGGGTTATTTTGGATTTGTAATACTTTTGTTTTCCATGACGGCTCTACCATGAGATTGACCCCTTGACCTCTGTAGGGGCAGGAACACAGAGTTTGAAAGGCCACCACCCACTCTCACCCCCAGTGTTTCCTGTCCCTACAGGGGCACCTCACAGAGTCCTCCTGGTGGAGGTGAAGACTTTTTTTCTACTTTTTATTATTTTAAATACCTTTGGGATCTCTGTCCCTTCCCTCTGCCCTCCTGCGGTTGAGGCCAAACTGGGCAGAGGATGACAATGGAGCTGCTTCTCGTCCCTGTCAGCAGGGGCCTGTTTCTCTCTATCTCTCCTCATAGCGTCGGGGATGCTGACCGCGCGCCGCGGAGACACGCTGCACGCCGACTCCCTGTAGAAAAGCCTCAGCGCTGCACTCTGCTACGGATCGGCAGGAGGCTGAGGGGGCGGAGCTTGGACCGGACGCGCACGCACTGCGATGACATCAGACGCCGCTCTGGGCATTTAGAGGTGGCAGTTTGAAGATGCGGTGGAACACAACTGGGCCTCTCTCTGAGTGTCTCCAAGCTCCAGATGTCTGTCCCTGACGCCCCCGCAGTCCAGATGGAATCTTCTGAAGCCCCCTCGGCTACTCCAACCGTGAGTTCCCCTGTGGGGAGAAAAAAATGGTGTATCCTACCAACCTGCTATACTTGTCTCTTCTATTGATACCTGGTTACTCCTCTCTTATAGGGAGTAAAAGAGCCCAGGACTAAAATTAAAGTCCCTAGGTGTGCAACTTGTAGCAAGAGGCTTCCAGAAAATCACAAAAAGAAACTCTGCCAAGTTTGCATCAATGATCTTGTAAAGGAGGAGCAACCATCCATACTGATGGAAGTAAAATCCTTGATTCAGAGCGAAATAAAGTCCTCCCTGGCCCCTCTCAGATCTGTCCCTCCAACACCACTGGCAAAAAAACCTAAGGTGTCTGTTCCATCCGCCTCTGACTCAGAGGACATGGATGAGGAGGCTTCCACCTCTAGACAGAATGTAGATATTGACGTTCTGTCTGAGGGAGAAATTGTGGAAGATAGTAAGAAATACTTCTTCTCATCTGAGGACATGGAGGAATTATTGGGCGCTGTCAGAGCAACCATGGGCATTGAGGAGGTGAAAAAAAACACGATGAGATGTTCGGGGGACGAAGAGCCAAAAAATGAAAAGTATTTCCTGTAAAAGGAAACATAAAAGATATGATCCTGGATGGATCCTGAGAGAAGACTGGGGGTATCCAAGGAATTCAGGAATAGGCTATTATTTGATCCGGCTGATGTTAAATTGTTTAATGAGACCCCAAACATTTACGTCCAGGTGGCAAAGGTAGTCAAAAAGACCTCCCTCCCATTTGAGGACTCGTCTCAATTACAAGACCCAATGGAAAGGAAGGCCGACTCACTTCTAGAAAAAATCCTGGGGGGTGTCCATGTTTGGTATAAAAACAAACATAGCTGCGACGTCGGTAGCTAGGTCCATGTGTTTCTGGCTCAATGAGTTGGAAAACCATATTAAAAATAAAACCCCAAGAGAGAAAATATTAAATTCTATTCCACTCCTTAAATCAGCCACCGCATTCTTGGCGGATGCCTCAGCTGAGTCTGTGAGGTTCGCCGCCAAGGATGCTGCTGTCTCCCATTCAGCTAGAAGGGCATTGTGGATGAAAGCATGGGGAGGGGATAGAACCTCAAAAGCTAAGCTATGTTCTGTAGCTTTTTCTGTGGAATACGTTTTTGGACCTGTGCTAGACTCCATCCTTGAGAAAGCAGCAGACGAAAAGAAAGGGTTCCCGGAAGAAAGTAAAAAGAAGCCCTTTCGTTCCTTTAATACCCAGACTAGATCCTATAGGGGCAAAGGGAAGTCGGGTAGGTGGAGTTACCAGAAAGAGGGAAAAGGCAGAGGATTCCTTCTCAACCCCCAGAATAAGCAAGCAGATAAGCAATGACGCCAGAGTAGGGGGGAGACTGAGGAATTTTCTGTCCCGTTGGGAAACTGACCAAAAATCCGTGGGCCTTAGACATCTTAGGAAATGGCTACTGGATAGAATTTTCCTCAGTCCCTCCAAAAAAGTTCAGAGTAACATCTCACAGCCAAAAGACTCTACAAAAAATCTGGCAGGGGGTCCTTCAACTTATAGATTCAGGAGTGGTGGCAGAAGTCCCCAGTGCGGAAAGAGGAAGGGGTTACTAATTTATTCCTGGTTCAGAAACCAGACGGTTCCTTCCGCACTATTATAAATCTAAAGGGACTAAATAAAGCTATCACACACAGAAAATTCAAGATGGAATCCATAGCAGCCATCATTCCTTTGATCAAAGCCGGAGATCTCACGACGTCCATAGACTTAAAGAACGCTTACTGTCACGTCCCCACAAACAAAACATCTCAGAATTGCCCTAGTAGACAACTCGGGAGAAGTAAAGCACTTCCAGTTCACCGCGTTACCCTTTGTAATTTCCTCTGCTCCAAGGGTATTCACGAAGCTCGTAGTGGAAATGATATCCCCCCTCAGAGCAGAAGGAATATAAGTATTTTCTGTACCTAGACGATTTCCTAGTTTCGGGGTCCTCGGAACTGAAGACAACCACCCTTACCAACGACCTAATACGCAGGTTCTCAGACCTATTAGAAGCATTATAAGTATATCTCTTGGATCAGCCCTGTCTCCTCACAGATCTCCTCTCATGACCAGGGTCTCACTCCTATCATCTGAATTGTTGACTTTTCACTCTGTAAGGTCCACTTTTCGCAGATTTCCCCTATTTACTTTGTGGAATATGTTGGTGCTATAAAAAAAAAAAAGATAGTGCTAGTATTGTTGCAGTCACTCAACCAACCCAAATATATGGTTTAGGTGCCCTCTCCACGACACACCCAAATGTCGGCAGAACCACAAAAATTAAATAAGATCAGTAGCTTGGAGGGCACTCAATTATCTGGTGTTGCATAGAAGATTCAATTGTATAAATGTACATAGCTTATTTATTCCAAAATATATAAAAAGTACATTCATGCATACCAACAGTGAAGTTACTCAGCATTTTTTTTTAAGCCTCGCAGCAGCTATATATTCCTCTAGATTTCTGATTTCCTTGAAGTTCCGTAGCTGTCCATTCCTCTAGATTTCTGATTTCCTTGAAGTTCCGTAGCTGTCCATTCCTCTAGATTTCTGACTTCCTTGAAGTTCCGTAGCTGTCCATCCCTCTAGATTTCTGACTTCCTTGAAGTTCCGTAGCTGTCCATCCCTCTAGATTTCTGACTTCCTTGAAGTTCCGTAGCTGTCCATCCCTCTAGATTTCTGACTTCCTTGAAGTTCCGTAGCTGTCCATCCCTCTAGATTTCTGACTTCCTTGAAGTTCCGTAGCTGTCCATCCCTCTAGATTTCTGACTTCCTTGAAGTTCCGTAGCTGTCCATCCCTCTAGATTTCTGACTTCCTTGAAGTTCCGTAGCTGTCCATCCCTCTAGATTTCTGACTTCCTTGAAGTTCCGTAGCTGTCCATCCCTCTAGATTTCTGACTTCCTTGAAGTTCCGTAGCTGTCCATCCCTCTAGATTTCTGACTTCCTTGAAGTTCCGTAGCTGTCCATCCCTCTAGATTTCTGACTTCCTTGAAGTTCCGTAGCTGTCCATCCCTCTAGATTTCTGACTTCCTTGAAGTTCCGTAGCTGTCCATCCCTCTAGATTTCTGACTTCCTTGAAGTTCCGTAGCTGTCCATTCCTCTAGATTTCTGACTTCCTTGAAGTTCCGTAGCTGTCCATTCCTCTAGATTTCTGATTTCCTTGAAGTTCCGTAGCTGTCCATCCCTCTAGATTTCTGACTTCGTTGAAGTTCCGTAGCTGTCCATCCCTCTAGATTTCAGATTTTTGTTTAGAACAGCCACATTTATCCAGACAACACAGAGGTTTCACATGTGAACAGATGGAGGTAGCAGGTAAGTGGTCCACCTGAGGGCCAAATATAATAGAGTTGCAGACTTTTTCAGCAGGGTCAGACTGAGCCTAGCAGAATGGTCTCCGAATTTAGGGGTCTCTCTACTCATCAGGAAATTGTGTCAAGAACAAAGGGTATGCACAGAGGCGTACACAGCTCTCATAGGGTGCAAAACCTAGTAAAGACCCCCCCCCCCCCCCCATAAGTTGCATGAGAAATTAGTGGAGGAAAAAACCCAAAAAGTTGACTTCTGCCTCACCCCTTTAGTCAACTCTCTTGTTGGATAAAGTGAAATGGGTTCTTCATCCTAACCAGGTGGTCTGCTTCAACAATCCCACTGACATAAATACATACAACTGTATGTGGATTTATACTGCATTTAATTCCTGCTTTGGTTAGGTAAGAGGACCCCAAGAGTGTTGATGGGTCCACCATTGGATCCACTCTCCTGCCTCTTGCTGAAGATTTCTATTTAATTAACCATCTCTTTGGCAATGTCACCAAATCAAAGACATTGCTCTGCCCTAAGAAACCTAAAGAGGAATGCTTCCACTGCCTTGATGCTAGAAGATGTTGGCTGCATTACCTAGACAGCTCTAAAGACTGGAGGACATTTAAGAACTTGGTGGAGATGGAAGCAGGGGGCTAGCAGTGAGCCTGGAGGGGCTTCTTCTTTCTTTGTGGCCTACTCTGCCACAGCAGTTTCCTGGAACGCTGTGGCTGATTCCTCGTACTTTACTGAATGTGAGGTCCTTCAAGCTGTAGTGGGGCCCCCCATCCCCGACTTTTACTTCTCCAGGTGTATCATCCTGGGGGATTATTCTTACTAGTGATTGTGTTTTCATCCGGGTGTTTTCTCTCTGTAGCTTTTCCTGTCCTCTGGTCAGCGTTCTATCACACATTCCCTGTTCTATCTTCTCAGGTTCTCCCTGTCCATTGGTTGGATGGTGACACTGCAGGGAATTACTTTGGGTCACAGCGCAGGGATCAGCTTATCACGGGGCTCTTCCTTACACTCGCTGGGTGAGTCACCACTGGTGATCTAGGTGGTGTGGTGGCCCAGAAGTCAAACTATTCTGTTTAAGGCCTCATATTTTGGACATCTGTAATAGGATTGTGAATCCTAGCCCAAGCATCTTGAATCCCTGTGAAACGGATGGAACTTACTAAGTGGGAACAGAAACTTCCACTGCACCCCAAAAATGACTTCATTTTCCAGGAAATGTAAGGAAAGTTTGGGGTGATTTTATCGAAGAACAGCATTTTACACCAGTATTTCATATTCTCTGCACTGCCAAAGGATGTGCTTGATTTAGAAGCGGCCTTGTCACGTTAGACACATCCTCCGCCAGTCCATTGCCTGAAAACTACTCCAGCCCCCGACTGTAGTAGAATTCAGTCCTCATTTACTCCAGGAAATTGGTGTAAAAGTGAATTTGTCAGGGCTAAAGGCCACGACCCCACACTGCCCAGTGTAGAGAGCGGCATAAAAACTCCAGGAGCCAGTGCAGAGGATGAGAGTAGTAGTGGCTCTGATGAGGTCTTGTGTCACATGCACTCCCTCAGGCTGTTGCTCCCTGGGGATTGGGGCAGTGGAAGTACAATCTAGAACAATCTAGGATATAGAGGCAGGTTGGATGGCTGCAGCACTAGTGGCTTAGTACTGGCCTACATCTGGTGATGGATGCTGGATAGAGGAGTTCACTCTGCTGTCTTGTCCTCAAGGCTTGGGTTTGAGATGGCTGATCTCTTTGGAGAACCTTTTCCAGGAGCACAGACATGGGCTTCCTCTCCACACAGTAGCTCAACAAGACCCCCCCCCCCCCCCCCCCCGCCCCCTCCTGGCAGGAATCAGGACCACTGCTACCAGGAGGGGAATAAAGGGAGGGTGTTAGCCCTGTTGCTGGTTATGGCTTGCCATTCATGAACCTTACTGGAACAAATGGCCAAAAACATATAAAATACATCATAGTACATAGCAATACAGTAATAATACAAACTATATTCAGAATTGGAGTAGTGGGTCTAGGGTATTACACAAGGTCATTTAAACAGCCATGTAAGGGGCATTACGGTAGATGAAAGTTATTCCCTATCCACATCCTACCGCTGAGACCCCTCGCCGATCACTGCTCTTCTGAAATGACTGGAGCGGCTGGTCACACTTGCACACGGCCGCTCCATTCATTTCTATGGCAGTTTCAGGGATAGCCGACCGCTATACTCAGCTATCTCCGGAACTCCCGTAGAAATGAATGGAGCGGCCATGTGCAAGTGTGACCAGCCGCTCCGGTCATTTCAGGGGAGCAGCAAGGGTACGGGGCCCACATTCTCATGACTGGTGGAAGTCGCAGAGGTAGGACCCACACCGATCTGATTGTTACTGTGGGGTAACTTTTATCTACTGGAATACTCCATTAACATCAAAAATTGGTGCAGGAAATCATAAACTAACCCCAGTAACTCCACCAGCAGAATAGGGAGCAGCTCTCAGGTGCGCCAATCAATTTTGGGTGTGGTCCTGAGAAGCTGTGAAGACCTACTGCTGCATCGCCTGGGAATCATCCATCCACCCGAGGCCGGCTGTCTCCTCAGGCATGAGTGAGGGAAGCCAGCCCCAGGCCATCAGGGGACAGGAGGAGCCAGCATTTGGCCTGTATGGAGGACTCAGGGCGGGTTAGAAGATCTGGCAGGAGTCGCAGCAATGTGGCTTCTGTCTCCCCTGAGTCAATGGAGAGTCTGAAAAGCAGCAAGGCTGGTTTCAGTGAGAAAGACCTGAATGCCAGCTCAGGTGAGAATGTCCCTTACGGGACCCAAATAATGCTGAATATTCATGGAGGAGAAGCAGATCTCCAGGAGAAAGGCTGGGGCATACTGAGGGCCCGGGAGTCCATTTCCACCTACGGCTCCTGGGTCATGAGCCACCTTAGTGAATATGAAGATGCAAGTAAAACTCTGAGGAGGCACTGGGAGTAGCTGCAAGGTGTAGGACTTGTGCCAAAGTGGCCCCCAAGCTGAGATTGGGAAGTTGGAGTTAAGGAGGACTGTGCTGAGGGAGAAAAGCGGCCTGTTTAAAGATAGCGGAGGAGAAGGCTGATGGGGCTGCACCCTGAGAGCCAGATGGAGGAAGACCAGGTAGTTGGGGGGATGATGAGGGTTATAGTGACCAGCAAGATCCACCTGGCAGTCTGCAGGAGCAGCAGGTTCTGTACAGTGGGCCCCCTGCACGCCAAGCAGCAATGTCACTCCACCAGCGGCTTGGGGGATGAGTGCGAGACCTGTACCCCAGGAGGAGCCCTAATGGAGGAAATCCAGCTCCTGGAGTCCCCAGCACGTTTCCCGGTCTTGTGCTTTGGTGATGAGCTGCCAGAGGAGACGTCTGGGGAAGGAAAAAAAAAAGCTAAGAAGACCAAGCTCCAGGAGCAGGTAAGGTCGTATACACCCCCCTCCCAGGGACAATCGCAGGGCTAGCTTACTGTATTAGCCTCTCCTCTCATCCCAGCCCGTGTCCTATGGTGGGCTCGGTGCAGGAGATGTAGCTGGTGCGGCACTGGCTGAAAAGCCAGACAAGAAGGTTACAGTGGGTGATGAGAATAAATGCTCTGGCCCTGGAGTTTGATCCCTGACGGGGGGGGGGGGGGGGGCAGCTTGGCGCCTGAGTTGGCTGCAAGAACTCCGTGGGGTCCATCTGCTGATGACTCTGTTCCTTGCCGCGGCAGTCTAACCTGCCAGCTAAGACTAGAATGAATAGTACCAATGAAACGGAGGGCAATGGTAAAATCGGGGTTGAGGCTGCTTCTAAGCTGACTGGCCCATACATAAGGGGATGGAGTGAGTGGTGTTAGGAGGAAAGGAAGGGTGGGCACAGTATAAGTGAGGGTGGTTTGGGGATGGAGATGGGTGGACGAGGGTCATTTGTAAGTGTTTGGTCTTCTGATAGACAGGCATGGCCTCTCAGCCTTCCAAGAGGAAAGGAGCGCTGGACATGGTGGTCTCTGTAGGAATGTGGTCTGATAAAAGGAATACTACTGAACCTATTTCTGAGTCATCACTCATGCCATACAAATGAACGGTATCTGTACTGACTACCTGAAGACAATTGATTCAGTAAATGTTCAACAGTTTGATTACAACCGACTCCTCATCATTTCTACTACTACACTCAACATTTGCACCTTACAATGCTGGCGTCACGAACACAGGGGCCCAGCCACCAAAGCACCTTAAACACCTATACCATCAAGGGCACCTCAACTTCCATCCGGCTGGTGATCCCTGTAACGGAGCGTGCCCCGGAGGATTTAGTCTTCCCATCTACTGCACTGCCGGCCCAGGGAGGCTCTGCTAACTGTGAGTACAAACAACTACTACCCCCATTGGTCCACCATCACTTCACGTGATTCCCCTGCAGTCCGGCTCATGAACAGGATATTATCCTTTGCACCTTATGAGAATAAGCCCCATTGTTTACTTGAGAGACTATACGTGTGCTTTAATACAGTGTAAACTTTAAGCCTCTTTATTGAGCTGCAAAAGTGTTTCTGTGGATTACAAACTCCATGGGAATAACCTACAAGAACCCGTCTGCAGAATCGCAGAAAACGCCAAAGGGAGAGGGGCGATTCTCGGGCACCTCAGGTTTTATCTCTTCAGCTGTGTCTGCTGTTGAGGTGGAGTTCTCCAACCACCATTTAATTTTTTCTCTGAATGTTACAGAGACTTCCTGGATGGGAAGAGGCTACTGGAGGCTCAATTCATGTCTCCATGAAAGAAGCGGAGATAAGATCGTCCTTTTGAGGATTTCGTTCAGAGCAAGGTACCATTGCTGGATCTCTGCAGCAGTAAGTCTGAGTGGTGGGAGATGTTTAATGAAAGGGTGGGGAGATTCTTCTGCCAGCTCTTAAACCTCAGGATCCTGAGCAGGTACCACCTGTATTAGGGCCTGAGGAGGAAACTCAAACGTCTTGTCTCGACTAGGGGGAGCCGCGAGGAGATCTGCAGTGTGAAGTCTTTGCTCATGAGGTATCAGTATGATAGACACACATATTAGGTTTTTGAGAGGGACTACCGGAAAAACTGCTCGCCTGACCCTTACAGAAACTGCAGGACTAATTGATAGTAGAGGGTCCCGGAGAAGGTTCAGATCAGGGATCTTGGAGGTTATCAGATCCTTTTTCTCACATCTCATGGCGAAGAGGGATCTTGATCTGGATAGGAGGTTGGCTTTCCTGGCTGAAACTGTTACTGAAACAGGAGTAGACCCCTCTCTCAACGTTTTGACTGAAATGATCCAGAAAGAGAAAATCAGTCTGGTGATTGAGGGGCTTGCTCCCAAAAAATCGCCAGGTCTGGATGGCTTAAAATCTGAGTTTTATAAGACACCTTAGTTCCCCCCTTGATTGAGGTATTTAACAAGTGTCTCTCCTCAGGCGCTCTACCAAAGTCAATGAGGAGTTCGGCTCTGATCATTCTGGCAAAGGGTAAAGTTCTGTTCCACTTTGAAAACTGGCATCTCATAGTGCTCCTCAGTGTGGACAGAAAGATTCTGGCGAAGGTGCTATTTAATCAGTTGGTGAAGCTTGCACACCAGCACCTTTCTGTAGCCCAGCACTACTCTTTTCCAGGCCACAGTACTTTTAGTGCTGTGCTCAGTGTCCGGGAGGCCGTGGAGCAGGGCAGGTCATTGGTAGGGGTACATGCTGTCCTTGGATCAGGCAAAAGCGTATGTGTCACTGTCCCTCCAGTGACCGAGGTTAGAAGATCTGAGAGACTGGCTGCACATTAGGTTATCTGATAGCCTGTCTGTTTTCACTTGTTGCAGTGTTGTTGTTGGTAATGACCACACCTCTTGTCCCAGCTGCAGCTGTCATTACTGCTCCTCTATTTAGTCTGGACTCACACTTCATACCATGCGGTTGATATTCTCTGGCTGGAGTTGGAAGAGCTGGTGTGTGGTCATCATCTGAGTTCCTGTTCATCCATTTTCTATTGAAGATAAGTGTACTTCTCTTGGTATTTTGTTGCTCCCATTTGCTTGTTTACTAGGTCTCAGGGAGACGCTGGTTCGTTCATCTGGGAAGGATACAGTGGTCTCAGACCCCGTCACTACTCCTAGGGCTTTTCAGGGTTACTAGGGCCTAGGTTTACTGTGTATGAATATTCCCACCTTCAGGGTCTATTCATACTGACAGGAGTCAGGACTAGGTTTAGGGTTTCCTTAGGTGGTGACCATTTCCTTTTCCCTAGCCTTGAGGCCTATTTCCTGGTCATTTTTCTCTTGTTGTCATTCTGGTGTTCCTCCTCTCCACCTACACTGTAACAGTTTGATCGTGTTAACCACGAATACCTCTGGTCTGTCCTTATGAGATAAGGCCTGTAAGGGGGGGGGGGGGGGGTTGATTGTCTAAAGACCTGGTACACAGGGAGAGAGGGTTTCCAGCTTTTGAATGGTTGGATTGGCGGCCTTTTAGAGGTAGGATCTGGGATTTGCCAGCGTTGTCATTTGAGCCTGCTATTGTATGTGTTCACGATTGATCCCTTCCTTAGAAGGGTTGATCGTGGGCTGCTGGCAGGTGTAGGGATGGGCCAGGCAGCTCCTGAGGCCACTCTGAGTGTAGTAGTGTATGCTGATAACCGAACTATCTTTGTATCGTCGAGAGTAGAGACAGAGTGGTGTTCTGTCAGAGGTAGAACGCTAGTCAGAATCATCTGGGTCCAAGATCAACCAGGATAAATGTGAGAGTTTCTGGCTAGGAGGAGGAGATCCTGATTTTGATCTGCCAAAACCCCAGGGAGTCTGCAAAAGTTGTCGGCATTGGCCGGAGGCATGACCCCCATCCAAATTTAGGACAGCAGGCTTAAAGATTGCTGCTCAGAAGGTGGACCAGTGGAAGGGTTGGTTTTATCAAAACCTACCTGATCCCTTTGCTGTTATATCTAGGCAGTATGTGCATCTTGCCGGAACCTTTCTAGACTCGGGTCTACATTCTGTTCTTCCAGGTGTTATGGGGTAATAGACTAATTCTAGTCAAGAGGGAGGTTACTTACCATACGAGGAGACTTGGAGGGTTCAGTATAGTCAACCCTGTGGTTTTCCGGTTGAACACCTTTATTAAGATGAACCTATCACACCTGTGGAAAGAGAGGGCTCCTCCGTGGGTAGTCTCCTGTCAGGGATGGTTTCGGCCTTTCTTCCAGGAATGGGAGGCAGGGGTATAAGTGAAGGATCTCTGTACACCACATGGGCATCTCCCGGCTTATTGTGTCCTGGTTCTGAAGGTATTATGTCAGTGGAGTCTAGGGATGTGGGAAATCAGGACTTGACCAAAGGGTTCTATTGACCTATTTCCAGAAACCGGAAGCTTTTGAATTCCATCAGGATCCCCTTGGAGTCTTGGGACTTGGAGCTGCTTCCATGGGAAACTGTGTGAGGGACAATATGAAGTGTAGGAGCTCTGAGGACCGGGAGTGTCCCCGGGAGTGCGGTGGCATGCTGGAAAGCATGGACCACTTCCTGTTTCATTGTCCCTTTTAGCACAGAGGTTTACACCAGGGTGGGGACCTCCATCGGCTGGCCAAGGCTGGTTACTCGCTGCTATGTGGAATGGGCCTGTGGAGCATTCAGACATCTGGGTGGTAGGGACCTCTGCACTTTACTCCTAGTCAACTCAGTGGTTAGCTACTACACATGGCATGCACAATGCTTAGTTTCAATGCTGCGCAAAGCCCTTCCTGTGGATAAGGTGGTTAGGAACATTCTCTGAGAACTGATAAAGGTGCACTCTCCATAGTATGAGAGGTTGGGGGGTTTTGCCTTTTGGGTATACTAGCCTATTGTCTCCATTCCTGGTGGTGGGCTGATGCTGACACTGTAGATTTATGTTTTGGTGGCTGTAAAAGAACAGATTGCAGGCACCGAACTTGGGCTTTAGTGGTTGTGTGTGGCTGTAAAGCCTCACTATGGGTGGTCTGTCTTGAATATGGATTATTTTGTATATATGTATTGTGGGGAGGTGTACAGTAAAGGTCCTGGAAGGGGTGTATATCTCACCCAGGTTCCTCAACTGGGTGAGATAAGTAAAATCCAGAAGGCTGGTGCTGGCTTAATCAAACAGTTGTCTGGAGCTATTTGTTTTGTTGGAGTACAAGGGCTGGATTTTATTTGGATTGTGAAGGTAGTTTTGGTAGTGGAACTTTCCCAGTCCACCCCCCATTCCATGGCAGGTTTTCCCCTAGCCTGAGGTCATCGCAGGTGAAGCCTTCTGTAATCAAGGAGGCATAAAACCAACCCTCTGTGTATCAGTCTGTGAGAAGAGAGGACTTGTAAACAGAGGCCTAGTGAGGCTCTGGGTAGTCTCAGCCAGGAGGGCTGAGGGACCACAAGGCTACGTGTAACCGGACCTCTTCCCTGTATGGACTTGTGTTTGATGACCGGATCTGCTAAGGCTTGGAGCCTGAGACCCTGGGTATAAGCTGTGCTTAGAGGCAAGTCAGGGAAAACTACAATGTATTAGTTAGAGCCCAGACAGGAAGGTGTTTGTGTGGGTACTGAAGGGCCACAATAAAGCACCAGTTTGGACATTAATCCTGTTGTCCGTGAAGAAGTCTGTGATTGTGACCCCCTGAGAGAGAGCAATCCCTTACAGTATATATTGTTATGTAGTGTGTATGTATATATATTGTGGGGGATTAGCTCTCCCCCGGGGTCATTCACACCAGTATCTTCGCCAGACACCAAGTTTAAAAACGTTGATTTTTATTTGTCACCTAAGCAAAACAAACATAATGCAAAACAAACATCTGCCCGGCTGGGCTCTAACTAAACAAAATGGCTCCAGCAACTATGCCTTGCTGAAGCCATCACCACTCTGGAACTTCACTTATCTCACCCAGTTGAAGAACCTGGGTGAGATATACCCCTCTTCCGGGATCCTTATTTAATTTATCGTTCACATCACCACATACCCCACCCCTTTGTTCAAACCTGTGGGGGTGAACACTTGCACCCAACGGATGATCCTACAACCTTCTGGCTCAATGTTCCCCCTGGAATATGTGGTCAGTATCACCTTTTTACCCTTATTCTGCCCTGCCCAGGCCAGCCGAGTTTGGTTTGTCACTAATGCTGGCTTTCTACCTAGTGGAAAATGTTTAAGGGACACGAGCGCCCATCAAATGGCCCAACATTTTTATTTTACTCTCTGGTCTCGCTCTTTGTTTCTTTTGGCTCTCGCCCATGCCCTTCCAGGAACCTCCACTTTATCATTCCTTTTTTTTTCTAGTTTTCTCAGCATTTCTGCTTCTAGACTTGCTAGCTCTGCAATGACCATAAGTTCCACTTTCAAGTTCAATCTTTACTTCAGCAGTGGTTTCCTCAGCTTTGGCGGCAATTTCAGAGTCTTCTGCTTCCTCAGTGACTTTTTTTCCTCTTCGGCAGACTCTCCTTCAGCCATTTCTTTGATCTCTGCAACATCTGAGGATTTGTCCCACTCCAAGTCATCGACCTTAGCTATTTCAGCTGTTGTCTCTTTGTTGTCGCCACTCACTTTTTGAGCCTTCTCATCCTTCTCGGACAGGGTATTATATACCGGCCCTCTTAACTTCTTCTTTTCCTTCTTATCAAGGTTGGAGGTACGGGGAACACTGGGGTCTTTAACAGATTCCTCCTCTTCTGGCATTCCCTCCAGAGGGTCAGCCTGGACCTTGCACTCCCTTTGTGTAGGATTCATGAGAGCCATCCCACAGTAGGATACAGGATCTACATACTGGTCATCCATCTCCTCGTACTTCTTCCCCAGCAGGCTGCTGGCTATTTGGAAGGCCTTGTAGGCGGAGGGAACGTATTTCAGGACCAGGTCCCGGATACCCACTGCCATGAGTCTCTTGGCATCTGCATCCACATCAGCCCCATCAACTGTTTCAGCAGAAACATATTCCATCTTCTCTGCCTCGGTCGGCACCGCAGCGCCACCATCTCCAGACCCCTTCTTAACAAGCTCTGGCTTAAACTTCTTGGCATCTTCCAGCGGACTCTCCTCTTCAGGTTTGTCATTTTCATTTGATTGAGCCAACCTGTCATCTTGAGAAGCTCTTGCTTCTAACTCTTCAAGCCTAGTCCTCATTTCTTCGACCTGCTGCTCAAAAGCACGCCTAAACGTCTCCAACTCACAGACGTTCTTCCCGCCGTCGTCCTTTGGGCTCATGAGATCATCCATCTCTGCTCTAAGTTGCTTGTTCAGCCTCGCCAATTTATCTCGAGCCTCAAGCGCTTCTTCAAGGGCCCTAGCCAGAGAGAGGACCTTGGTCTCATTTTCCCGAGCATCAGCCTCCGCTCGGTCACGTTCTTCGGCATATCGGGCCGAGATGTATTTCTCTTCAGCCAGAGCTGGTCAAACTTCTGTTTCTACTCAGATTTTCGCACCAGCTTGTTGGAAGTGCCCCACTTTGGCCTCCTGTTCCAGCTGCTCCTTGCTCTGCTCTGTTGCAGCAGATGTAGGAGTACCCCCATTCTCTTTTGAACACACTGTGGGGGTACCACCCAGGGTCCCTTTAAGCACTTTGTCTGTGTTTACTGTAGTCTTTGGTGTCTTTCTGGAGTCTTTACTCTTCTTCTGGACATTAGGCAGTAGACCCTTCAGTTCACTTCTCTTTCTGGGTCTCCTCCTTTGACCCTTCTATAGCCTTCTTCAGTGGCTCTTTGAAGACCGCTAGTCCCTTCTCTAATGCATCCAGTGACAGCGCGGAGCGAGCGGAACCATCTTTAAGTTTGCAGCTGTACTGACCTGCCGGGTCAACTATAACTGTCTGGATCTGGGCCTGAGACACTAGGCTGCCGTTACCCACCTTAACTCTTGTTTTGTCAGATATAACTATCCTCTGGTCGCTATTAGTAACCCCCTTTATTTTACAGGATTTTGACATGGTAGGCTCACTCTCCGAGTCGCTATCAGTCACAGCATATACGTCACGCACACCGCTCGTGTCATTAGTTATCCTGACCGCTAGGGGCGTCTATGAGCTCATTCCCACCTGGGCCATTTCCTTATTACCCATAGAACACTGAGGAGACTGTTTGTCCCCACCTGATACGTGTGGTACACCCTCTAGCACTGTCACATTTTTACCAACAGGGGAAGCTTTGTCCCCAGTCACAGCCTGCAAATAAAATGGATTGACATCCTCAGACATTTCACAGGAATCCACATTACTTATATGCAATTCTTCAAACCTCCTGATCAAGTCATAAAGTTCTTCTTGAACAAAACCAGATGAAGAAAACAAACCATCACTACACATTTTACATAACCTCACACCTGCATCCAGGAATGCATTTAACATCTTTCCTTAAAGGGACAGGTACAAATTCTGCAGGAGTTGCATCACTAACTGCAGAAGTGTATCCATTTTCTGACAACTCCCAAAGCGAAGGGAAAGCACCGTCCAATTTCCTATCCGGAATGAGGGTATCAGCAACCCCAAGCTCATAAGTCCCAGTTCGCACTGGTGTCTCACACTCAGTGAGAGCCACCGGATAGTCCTTCCTATCCGCACGAATGTCCCGCACATTGTCCCCAACTACACAATCAATAATCGGAACAGTCTTACCCATTGTTGTCACTGGTTTATCAGGCTTAGGAGGTGAGGGGTCTCCAGGGCCATCCCCTCCGAGGTCATCATCCTTCTCCTGGATAATAGATACCTCCCACCTTGGATTCCTGGACTTATGTCTCCTGACCATCGGACAATTCCGAACCAATGGTATCTCCAGCAGCACTCTCTCTGACGCGGAACAGCTGCATGCTATCGTGCTGGGTTGCTCCCAGCAACGACCTTATGGCACCTCCGGACATCATCTCTAGGATTCTGTATACACTTGCAGGGACTACTCAAACTCCTGAGAGCTGAACCGCTCTTCCGCTCTTTTTCTTATCGACGGTTGCCCTTGGCAATGGCATATATTTGCTTTACCTCCGACACTCCCAGCACGCCACCAACCTCTTGGAATTTTACAAAGTGTCCAAACCGTGTCGAGGACCCTCTCTTCAGAAAATGACTAGTTATCTGCTTCCAGCTGCTTCATTATGTCCGCCGTGGCCTTGTTTTCTGTCACACTGGAGCATAATTCACATGGGAAGTCATCTTGACCCAAAAATTTTCCCCGAGACCCATGACCAGAGTCAGTCTCACAGCAACACAGTTCACTTGGCAAGAGAGCACAAAACCACACAACAAAACAAAAAATATAAGGTCTCTCTAGTCCAGATTATCACCAGCAGGCTCCTGTGTGCAGTCGTTGCTCTAAGCAACCACTTTGCCTCTTTTCAGCCGGGACTCCTGCCCTCATTCTCCACCAATTGTGGGGGATTAGCTCTCCTCCGGGGTCATTCACACCAGTATCTTCGCCAGACACCAAGTTTAAGGCCCAAACCATTGATTTTTATTTGGCACCTAAGCAAAACAAACATAATACAAAACAAACACCTGCCCGGCTGGGCTCTAACTAAACACAATAACTCCAGCAACTATGCCTTGCTGAAGCCATCACCACTCTGGAACTTCACTTATCTCACCCAGTTGAGGAACCTGGGTGAGATATACCCCTCTTCCGGGATCCTTATTCACTTTATCGTTCACATCACATATATAGATAGAGAGAGAGATAAATACATACACTACTCACAAAAAGTTAGGTATATTTGGCTTTTGGGTGAAATTTATGATAAACGTAAAAAATTCTGGCTCCAGTGATATTATATCATGGAAGTCGGGCATTCAATTAGAAATGTATTGAAAGCTGACACCAGTGCTGGGTATACCCCCACAAGATGTCAGTGTCTCAGGAACTTGTCATGTGGCCTTAAGCATCAATTCCAGCTTGACAACAACGTCTCCTGCTATTCATAAGTTGACTTATTGTCTGCTGAGGCATTGCATCCCACTCTTCTTGAAGGGCAGCCCTCAGGTCATCAAGGTTCAGAGTTACAAGACTCAGCTGATCCCAGAGGATTTCAATGGTATTCAGGTCTGGAAAAAGTGCAGGAGACTCCATTTGAGGTCCCCCAATCTCCAGCATCTGTTCACTAATGATGCAACCTCAATGAGCTGGCCCACTGTTGTCCATGAAGATGAAATTAGACCTGTGTTCGTGCAGAGGCACAATGACTGGATTAGGGATGTTCTTCAAGTAGTATGGGCTTGTCACTGGACCATTCACACAGTGTAGGGCAGTTTTGTATTGACTAGACACACCTGCCCACACTGTGACACCACTACCACCACCAAAGGCTCGTGTGGTGACAACTGTAACGCTGTCCTTGATGTCTCCAAGATCGATGATGGCAAAAATTTCTGCTCAGCGTGAATCGACTTTCATCAATGGACAGCACTGAGGCCACTGGTCCCTCATCCAGTGTAGATGCTTCCTGGTCCATGCGAGACGATTACGCCTGTGGTCAGTTAGCATTGAAGGTCGTCTAGCATGCAGACCACTCTGACGTAAACGGTTTCCAATGATCTGATGTGATACTTGGGTGCCTCTCTCCTCACTTAAATGTGCCTGCAGTTGTGTGGCGTTCATCATCTGGTTCCGCAGGGCATTGTTCGCAATGAAGCAGTCATCAGTGTGGGATGTGGCCAAAGGACATCCACTTCTCTGACTTTGTGTGACTCTTCCAGTCTCTGTATCTGATACAACCTGCTGATGACTCTCTGTGACACTCTAAGCTCAGGGGCCCCTTCCATCTGAGTCCTTCTTGCTTGAAGCCTCACAATTGTGAGGTTCTGCTGATCAATTGTTAGGTCTCGTCTTGGTCTCATGATATCACAGTGTGAGCAGCATGATGAGGAGGACTGTTTAATACCAATTCTAATTGAACCAGGAAATGTGTTGGGCGATTCATGGATCAAACACCTGGTGTGAATTTTGCCATTAAGCTCCTTGTTAGAAAACAACAAGTTGTGCAAAAAGTCCTGAAACTTTGGACAGTTGGTGCATTCAGAAATTTGGAGAAGGTCACATTAGGTTCACCTGTAAAGGTTAGAGTGCATTTTAGGTTTCTCCTGAAATTGCACCCGCAAGACAAATATCCCTTTTAGTGAGTGGTGTATGTATATTGTATATTTTATAGTTTGGGTTTTGTTGGGTGTAGCGTTAGGATGGGGGGAGGGTTCTATGGGAAAATCCCAGTCTGGTTCATGGACGTCTGTTATCATGTACTGGAGACATGAGATGCGGGACCAGCTCAGGACCCCCCAAAAAACACTTTTTATATGTGTGTTGTATTTGGGCGTTGGTGTGTGGGAGTTTTGTAAAATTTCAGTGTTTTGTTGTTGTAGGTAAAATGCAACCGGATGAAGAATGTTAGTACATGGCGATTACTGAGGAATGGTGAATTCTGTATATAGTTGGTGTTCTGTGGGGCAGTGAGAGTTGGGTCCGGCTCCTCTCACACTGCGTTCTGGCTTTCCGTTTGTGAGGTCCGTTCAGGGCTCAGCGTCCAAAACGGATCAGTTTTGCCCTAATGCATTCTGAATGGAAAAGGATCCGCTCAGAATGCGTCAGTTGGCCTCCGATCAGTCTCCATTCCGCTTTGGAGGCTGCCCGCAGCAGTTTAGTGTCCGTCTGACGAAACTGAGCCAAACTGATCTGAATAGTGAGTGCAGCTCTGGAGTATAATACAGGATGTAACTCAGGATCAGTACAGGATAAGTAATGTATGTACACAGTGACTGCACCAGCAGAATAGTGAGTGCAGCTCTGGAGTATAATACAGGATGTAACTCAGGATCAGTACAGGATAAGTAATGTATGTACACAGTGACTCCACCAGCAGAATAGTGAGTGCAGCTCTGGAGTATAATACAGGATGTAACTCAGGATCAGTACAGGATAAGTAATGTATGTACACAATGACTGCACCAGCAGAATAGTGAGTGCAGCTCTGGAGTATAATACAGGATGTAACTCAGGATCAGTACAGGATAAGTAATGTATGTACACAGCGACTGCACCAGCAGAATAGTGAGTGCAGCTCTGGAGTATAATACAGGATGTAACTCAGGATCAGTACAGGAGAAGTAATGTATGTACACAGTGACTGCACCAGCAGAATAGTGAGTGCAGCTCTGCAGTATAATACAGGATGTAACTCAGGATCAGTACAGGATAAGTAATGTATGTACACAGCGACTGCACCAGCAGAATAGTGAGTGCAGCTCTGGGGTATAATACAGGATGTAACTCAGGATCAGTACAGGATAAGTAATGTATGTACACAGTGACTGCACCAGCAGAATAGTGAGTGCAGCTCTGGAGTATAATACAGGATGTAACTCAGGATCAGTACAGGATAAGTAATGTATGTACCCAGTGACTGCACCAGCAGAATAGTGAGTGCAGCTCTGGAGTATAATACAGGATGTAACTCAGGATCAGTACAGGATAAGTAATGTATGTACCCAGTGACTGCACCAGCAGAATAGTGAGTGCAGCTCTGGAGTATAATACAGGATGTAACTCAGGATCAGTACAGGATAAGTAATGTATGTACACAGTGACTGCACCAGCAGAATAGTGAGTGCAGCTCTGGAGTATAATACAGGATGTAACTCAGGATCAGTACAGGATAAGTAATGTATGTGCACAGTGACTGCACCAGCAGAATAGTGAGTGCAGCTCTGGAGTATAATACAGAATGTAACTCAGGATTAGTACAGGATAAGTAATGTATGTACCCAGTGACTGCACCAGCAGAATAGTGAGTGCAGCTCTGGAGTATAATACAGGATGTAACTCAGGATCAGTACAGGATAAGTAATGTATGTACCCAGTGACTGCACCAGCAGAATAGTGAGTGCAGCTCTGGAGTATAATACAGGATGTAACTCAGGATCAGTACAGGATAAGTAATGTATGTACACAGTGACTGCACCAGCAGAATAGTGAGTGCAGCTCTGGAGTATAATACAGGATGTAACTCAGGATCAGTACAGGATAAGTAATGTATGTGCACAGTGACTGCACCAGCAGAATAGTGAGTGCAGCTCTGGAGTATAATACAGGATGTAACTCAGGATCAGTACAGGATAAGTAATGTATGTACACAGTGACTGCACCAGCAGAATAGTGAGCGCAGCTCTGGAGTATAATACAGGATGTAACTCAGGATCAGTACAGGATAAGTAATGTATGTACACAGTGACTGCACCAGCAGAATAGTGAGTGCAGCTCTGAAGTATAATACAGGCTGTAACTCAGGATCAGTACAGGATAAGTAATGTATGTACACAGTGACTGCACCAGCAGAATAGTGAGTGCAGCTCTGGAGTATAATACAGGATGTAACTCAGGATCAGTACAGGATAAGTGATGTATGTACACAGTGACTGCACCAGCAGAATAGTGAGTGCAGCTCTGGAGTATAATACAGGGTGTAACTCAGGATCAGTACAGGATAAGTAATGTATGTACACAGTGACTGCACCAGCAGAATAGTGAGTGCAGCTCTGGAGTATGATACAGGATGTAACTCAGGATCAGTACAGGATAAGTAATGTATGTACACAGTGACTGCACCAGCAGAATAGTGAGTGCAGCTCTGGAGTATAATACAGGGTGTAACTCAGGATCAGTACAGGATAAGTAATGTATGTACACAGTGACTGCACCAGCAGAATAGTGAGTGCAGCTCTGGAGTATAATACAGGATGTAACTCAGGATCAGTACAGGATAAGTAATGTATGTACACAGTGACTGCACCAGCAGAATAGTGAGTGCAGCTCTGGAGTATAATACAGGATGTAACTCAGGATCAGTACAGGATAAGTAATGTATGTACACAGTGACTGCGCCAGCAGAATAGTGAGTGCAGCTCTGGAGTGTAATACAGGATGTAACTCAGGATCAGTACAGGATCAGTAATGTATGTACACAGTGACTGCACCAGCAGAACAGTGAGTGCAGCTCTGGAGTATAATACAGGATGTAACTCAGGATCAGTACAGGATAAGTAATGTATGTACACAGTGACTGCACCAGCAGAATAGTGAGCGCAGCTCTGGAGTATAATACAGGATGTAACTCAGGATCAGTACAGGATAAGTAATGTATGTACCCAGTGACTGCACCAGCAGAATAGTGAGTGCAGCTCTGGAGTATAATACAGGATGTAACTCAGGATCAGTACAGGATAAGTAATGTATGTGCACAGTGACTGCACCAGCAGAATAGTGAGTGCAGCTCTGGAGTATACTACAGGATGTAACTCAGGATCCGTACAGGATAAGTAATGTATGTACACAGTGACTGCACCAGCAGAATAGTGAGTGCAGCTCTGGAGTATAATACAGGATGTAACTCAGGATCAGTACAGGATAAGTAATGTATGTACACAGTGACTGCACCAGCAGAATAGTGAGTGCAGCTCTGGAGTGTAATACAGGATGTAACTCCGGATCAGTACAGGATAAGTAATGTATGTACACAGTGACTGCACCAGCAGAATAGTGAGTGCAGCTCTGGAGTGTAATACAGGATGTAACTCAGGATCAGTACAGGATAAGTAATGTATGTACACAGTGACTGCACCAGCAGAATAGTGAGTGCAGCTCTGGAGTGTAATACAGGATGTAACTCGGGATCAGTACAGGATAAGTAATGTATGTACACAGTGACTGCACCAGCAGAATAGTGAGTGCAGCTCTGGAGTGTAATACAGGATGTAACTCAGGATCAGTACAGGATAAGTAATGTATGTACACAGTGACTGCACCAGCAGAATAGTGAGTGCAGCTCTGGAGTGTAATACAGGATGTAACTCGGGATCAGTACAGGATAAGTAATGTATGTACACAGTGACTGCACCAGCAGAATAGTGAGTGCAGCTCTGGAGTATAATACAGGATGTAACTCGGGATCAGTACAGGATAAGTAATGTATGTACACAGTGACTGCACCAGCAGAATAGTGAGTGCAGCTCTGGAGTATAATACAGGATGTAACTCAGGATCAGTACCGGATAAGTAATGTATGTACACAGTGACTGCACCAGCAGAATAGTGAGTGCAGCTCTGGTGTATAATACAGGATGTAACTCAGGATCAGTACAGGATAAGTAATGTATGTACACAGTGACTGCACCAGCAGAATAGTGAGTGCAGCTCTGGTGTTCACTACAGGATGCAATACATGTTATGATGTGTAAAGCAGGAGCTTGGTTTCACAGTTAGGCAAGTTCAGTTGTTGAGGGACATAATCAGCAGGTTCAGTGTGTTGGGCCTGGGCAACCATGAGAGCTTGTGGTGGCCTTGGTTGGATGTTGGTGGACCCCATAGTTCAGTGTCAGAGGAGTTCAGATGAGGTTATATATACTTGGTGGGAGGTGAGGTCACTAGGTTTAGGTTTGGAGCTGAAGCTGCCATCACTACAGTTGGGGCTCACTGCTCCTATGGCTGCCTCTATTACCGTGCTGTAGATGGTTCAGATACTAATTACGTAGCAGAAGTAGAGGAGGTCATTGCAGGGGATCCTCACTGGGTCCGGGGGGGCAGACATTTTTGCTTCACATACAGCCATACTTGTTTCTAGCCCATCAGTTATGGCACACAGGTGGCAGGGAGATGTCTGTGAAGAAATTGCATGTTGTATCTCACCCTCAGAAGCTTCCTTCCTTTACCAGCCCCCTCAAAACCACAAGGTGACTTCATGTCTCCTCCCATCGTGGTCTATTAACACAAAGCTGGGTTCCCATGATTTGGTCTATTCCTCTCGCAGGACTGCATTGCATGTGTGCTGTCTCTCTGGCCCGGGGAGGACTCATGGCCTGCTGGTGGCTACTCTTGCTATTGTCTCTTCTTGAAGGTACGTTCCTGCCCTTTCATCTTACTTATGGTGGTATCAGTAGCTTCACCGTCACATTGATCTCTTTTTCCAGAAGTGAACATCTCTTTCACTTTCAATGTGGAGGTCTCGGAATATAGACGGTTCTCATCAGAGGTCAGCAGTCTCTTTGGGTACAAAGTGGTGCAGTTTAATTCCACCAGTGGACAGAGGTGAGGACTCTTGCACATTGCATTCTCTGTCACTTGTATCGTGGTGACATATTGTACACTCGGAGCACCATTGCTCTTGGTAGATTTCCCTATGTGGCCCCGTGTTATGGGGGCCCAAATATACAGAAGGCAGCAATACCATAGGGCAAAATGCCATCCCAAAAGAATTATTTACCACAGAGCAGCACAATATACTGCCCCAGAGGTTGTCCATCTGTGGTGGCCATCAACAGCTGCCATTTTCCGTTCTCCTCCGCTCATCATGTAAAGAGGGCTCCGGCCCACCAGGAAATTCCCCTGTAGGGTCTCTGGCCAGTCTGGTGCCACACTGTTCTCACAGCATTCATTACTGCTGAGCGCTCATCATGTAA